>NC_069499.1:1023653578-1023871078 GCF_027579735.1 Bombina bombina | reverse complement strand
TCAGACGATCTGTGAATGTTATTAAATAATATATACATATTATTTAATATATATAGATAATTGTATACAACAAATAATTAATTTTATTTGTAAAACTACAAAAAGGTCACTGTGCGGACAAAACCCCCTTCTCATCAAAGAAACTATTTGCATAGTTATCTCAGAAAAGAACAAAGGTTTAGACTGTTTAGAAAAAGTAAATTTATGCTTACCTGATAAATTAATTTCTTCTACGATATGACGAGTCCACGGATTTCATCCTTACTTGTGGGATTTATCCTCCTGCTAACAAGAAGTGGCAAAGAGCACCACAGCAGAGCTGTATATATATAGCTCCTCCCTTCCCTCCACCTCCAGTCATTCGACCGAAGTTAGGAAGAGACAGGAAAAGCCAAAGGTGCAGAGGTGACTGAAGTTTACAAAAAATATATATATAATCTAAATTAATTTATCAGGTAAGCATAAATTTACTTTTCTTCTACAAGATATGACGAGTCCACAGATTTCATCCTTACTTGTGGGATACAATACCAAAGCTACAGGACACGGATGAAAGGGAGGGAACAAGACAGGAACCTAAACAGAAGGCACCACTGCTTGAAGAACCTTTCTCCCAAAACCAGCCTCAAAAGAAGCAAAAGTATCAAATTTGTAAAATTTGGAAAAAGTATGAAGAGACGACCAAGTCGCAGCCTTGCAAATTTGTTCAACAGAAGCATTGTTTTTAAATGCCCATGAGGAAGCCACAGCCCTAGTACAATGAGCCGTAATTCTTTCAGGAGGCTGCTGTCCAGCAGTCTCATATGCCAGGCGGATGATACTCTTCAGCTAAAAAGAAAGAGAGGTAGCCGTAGCTTTCTGACCCCTACGCTTTCCAAAAAAAAAACAATGGAAAATGAAGATAGACGGAAATCCTTAGTCGCCTGCAAGTAAAACTTCAAGGCACGGACCACGTCCAAGTTATGTAACAGACGCTCCTTCTTAGAAGAAGGATTAGGACATAATAAAGGAACAACAATTTCCTGATTAATATTCTTATTTGAAACAACCTTAGGAAAGAACCCAGGTTTGGTATGTAAAACCACCTTATCAGAATGAAAAATTAGATAAGGCGAGTCACATTGAAGTGCTGAAAGCTCAGAAACTCTACGAGCAGAAGAAATAGCAACCAAAAACAAAAGTTTCAAAGATAACAACTTAATATCTATGGAATGCATGGGTTCAAACGGAACCCCTTGAAAAACACTAAGAACTAAATTCAAACTCCAGGGTGGAGCAATTGGTCTAAACACAGGCTTAATTCTGGTTAGAGCCTGGCAAAAAGACTGAACGTCTGGAACATCTGCCAAACGTTTGTGTAGCAAAATTGACAAAGAAGATTTGTCCCTTTAAGGAACTCGCTGATAACCCTTTCTCCAATTCTTCTTGGAGAAAAGACAGAATTCTGGGAATCCTAACTTTACTCCATGAGTAGCCTTTGGATTCACACCAAAAAGATATTTACGCCATATCTTATGATAGATCTTTCTAGTGACAGGCTTACGTGCCTGAATCAACGTATAAATGACCGCATCAGAGAATCCCTGCTTAGATAAAATCAAGTGTTCAATCTCCAAGCAGTCAGCTGCAGAGAAATTAGATTTGGGTGTCGGAAAAAACCTTGAATGAGAAGGTCCTGTCTCACTGGGAGTTTCCACGGAGGCAGAGAGGACATGCCCACTAGTTCTGCATACCAAGTCCTGCGTGGCCAAGCAGGTGCGATTAGAATTACTGAAGCTCTCTCCTGTTTGATCCAAGCAATCACCGGGGAAGGAGAGGAAACGGTGGAAACACATAAGCCAGGTTGAACGACCAAAGCACTGCCAAGGCATCTACTAGTTCGGCCTGAGGATCTCTCGACCTGGATCCGTATCTTGGCATTCTGCCGAGATGCCATCAGATCCAATTCCGGTCTGCCCCATCGGAGGATAAGTGAGGCAAATACCTCGGGATGGAGTTCCCACTCCCCCGGATGAAAAGCCTATCGGCTTAAATAATCCGCTCCCCAGTTGACCACTCCTGGGATGTAGATTGCTGACAGATAACAAGAGTTGGTCTCCGCCCATTGAATTATCTTGGATACTTCTGTCATCGCTAAGGAACTCCTCGTTCCTCCCTGATGATTGATGTAAGCCACAGTCGTAATGTTGTCCGACTGGAATCTGATGAATTTGGCCGAAGCCAATTGAGGCCACGCCTGAAGCGCATTGAATATTGCTCTCAATTCCAGAATATTGATCGGAAGTAGAGACTCCAACTGAGTCCATACACCCTGAGCCTTCAGGGAATTCCAGAGTGCACCATAGCCTAGTAGACTGGCGTCCGTTGTCACTATCACCCACAAAGGTCTGCGGAAACACGTCCCCTGGGACGGATGATCCGGCAACAACCACCAAAGAAGAGAGTTTCTGGTCTCTTGATCCAGATTTATCGGAGGAGATAAATTTGTATAGTCCCCATTCCACTGTCCGAGCATGCAGAGTTGCAGTGGTCTAAGATGAAACCGAGCAAACGGATTGATGTCCATTGCCGCCACCATCAATCCAATTACCTCCATACACTGAGCCACTGACGGCCGAGGATTGGACTGAAGGGCTCGACAAGTATTTAGAATCTTTGACTTTCTGACCTAAGTCAGAACATTTTTCATTGCTATTGAATCTATCAGAGTCCCTAAGAAGGGAACCTTTGACTGTGGAATTAGTGAACTCTTTTCTAGACTCACCTTCCAACCGTGAGTTCTCAGAAAAGACAACACTGTGTCCGTATGAGACTTTGTTAGATGATAAATCGATGCCTGAATCAAGAGATCGTCCAGATAAGGCGCCACTGCTATGCCCCGTGGCCTGAGAACCGCCAAAAGGGACCCGAGAACCCTTGTGAAGATCCTGGGTGCTGTGGCCAACCCGAAGGGAAGAGCCACAAACTGAAAAATGTTTGTCCAGGAAGGCAAACCTTATGTACTGATGATGATCCTTGTGAATAGAAATATGAAGGTATGCATCCTTCAAGTCCACAGTAGTCATATATTGACCCTCCTGGATCATTGGTAAAATTGTTCGGATAGTCTCCATCTTGAACGATGGGACTCTAAGAAACCTGTTTAGACTCTTGAGATCTAAAATAGGTCTGAAAGTTCCCTCTCTTTTCGGAACCACAAAGAGATTTGAGTAAAACCCCTGCCTCTGTTCCAGTCTTGGAACGGGGCGAATTACTCCCATAGTTGAGAGGTCTTTTACACAACGTAAGAACGCCTCTCTTTTTACCTGGTCGACAGACAATCTTGAAAGAAGAAATCTCCCCCTTCGGAGAAATTCTTTGAATTCCAATTGATACCCGTGGGTCACAATTTCCAGAGCCCAGGGGTCCTGAACATCTCTTGCCCAAGCCTGGGCAAAGAGAGAAAGTCTGCCCCCTACTAGATCCGGACCCGGATCGGGGGCCGTCCCTTCATGCTGTCTTGGTAGCAGCAGCGGGCTTCTTAGGTTGTTTACCCTTGTTCCAAGCCTGGTTAGGTCTCCAGACGGACTTGGCCTGAGCAAAATTCCCTTCCTGCTTTGTGGAGGAAGAGGAAGAAGAGGGTACTCCTTTAAAATTCCGAAAGGAACAAAAATTATTTTGTTTACCCCTCATCTTACCAGAATTATCCTGAGGTAGAGAATGACCTTTACCTCCAGTAATGTCAGAGATGATTTCCTTCAACACAGGCCCGAATAGGGTCTTACCCTTGAAAGGAGTAGCCAAGAGCTTTGATTTAGATGACACATTAGCAGACCACGATTTTAACCATAACGCTCTACGCGCTAAAATGGCAAATCCTGCATTTTTAGCTGCCAACATAGCAATTTGAAATGCGGCATCTGTGATAAAAGAATTAGCCAGCTTGAGAGCCTTGATTCTATCTAAAATATCCTCTAAGGGGGTCTCAATTTTAAGAGACTCTTCTAAGGCATCAAACCAGAAAGCCGCTGCAGTAGTAACTGGAACAATGCAGGCTGTCGGTTGTAAAAGGAAACCCTGATGAATAAACAACTTCTTTAGAAGACCCTCTAACTTTTTATCCATAGGGTCTTTGAAAGCACAGCTGTACTCAATGGGAATAGTTGTACGCTTAGCCAGGGTAGATATAGCTCCCTCCACCTTAGGGACAGTCTGCCAAGAGTCCCGAATGGTGACTGATATGGGATACATTTTCTTAAAATTAGGAGGGGGAGAGAACGGTATACCCGGTCTGTAACACTCCTCCTTAATAATCTCCGATATTCTCTTAGGAACTAGAAAAACATCAGTGTAAGTGGGTACTTCTAAATATTTATCCATTTTACACAATTTCTCTGGGAGGTACCATAATAAAGTCACAGTCATCCAGAGTCGCTACACCTCCCGAAGTAACAGGCGGAGGTGTTCTATCTTAAATTTAAAGGACATGACATCCAAATCTGTCTGAGGTAACACACTTCCTGGATCCGAAAGTTCTCCCTCAGACAAAATTTCCCTGACCCCCAACTCAGATCCCTGTGAGGGCACATCGGAAATAGCCAACAAGGCCTCAGAGGATTCAGTATTCCCATTAATACCTGTCCTACTGCGTTTACCCTGTAACACTGGTAACTTAGATACATTTGAGGAACTCGGCCTCTGCCCAGCACCTGTAACAGCTCCAGGAAACCAGGAAGAGGAGGAAGAGGAGGAAGTCATCCTCCCTCCCCTTGCAGCGAGAGATGGATGTCAATAACCCTCCCCAGCAGCAGAACCCCTTCCCGGGAGAGGATACAGTCAGTCTCTCTCCCCAGCGGCAGAGCCAGGAGCCGGGAGAGGAGAAAAAAGAAACATACAGATATGAAATATTAATCTGTATGGGATAATAATCCAATGTAGATATAATTGTGTGAAAACCACATATATTTGCTGATCTCAAAGCATGTATGTGATGTTGAGTGGATGGCTGAAGAAGGAAATTGAATCCAGGATGAAGATATAATAATCCTTAAATTGTTTCATAGAAAATATGGTTTAAATGCATTTTATACATTATAAGTGAAATACATTCACATGTGGTTTTACAATGATCAGGAAAAATGAAACCGTGTGACCTATGTGTATTTGAACATGTAACTTATTAGTATAAAGAAATTATGGCATTTTAAAAGAAACATTTTTAAGAAATATTTTTACTGTATAGAAACAATTAAAATGAAACTGTTTGTCTGCTGCCCCCGATGGCCAAAATCCAGTATTACAGCCAAAAGGCCTTTGGCTGTTAAAAATGAAATTTCCCAGGGCCAATCCAATAAGACATCCCAGTTGTCCAATGAGATGTTTTGCTAGAAGGGCCTCCCAAACCAATTCAACAATGATGGTACAGAACAAAAAGGGGTGGGGTATATTACATGATAAAACCCCAAGCACAGGAGAGTAAAGAGATGGCTGCTGTCTGTTTGCTAACTGGTAACTGAAATTGGCTACGTTTGAAATACAGTTACAAAAAGGCATTATAGCTACCCTTACTTTTCCACATGCAAAATACTCCTTTTGTATTCTGAGGTGAAATTGGACCTATTGAAAAATATTGGAAGCTGATTATCGATTTGATTAGATCTGGTAAAGTATAAGAGGTTGCTAAATATAGGTAACATTTTAAAACAAACATCCATTGTTGCTGTAATTAGCAGACTTAAAGGAATAAATTGTATTTGAACCTTGTATTTCATAGCCTGTGTATTTTAAAATAAATTGTGGCTATATATCTGATTGTACTGTTTGAATGTTAGTGGCTCAGATTCTAGTATCTTATGGTATTATAAATGCAACTCTGATTTGAGAGACTACTGCGAATAAGGCAACTTTTATGATCTTTGCATAGCATATTATAATAGTTTAAACGTGTATAGTATTGATTCATATCTGGTTTTCTACAAATATATTTCAATGTGTCTATAAATATTAACTAATAAAAAGAACTTAGGAATTTTATATTAATTTTATGGTTTTGTATATGCATTTTAGTGGGGTTTAGTTTAAAGGATAATTATTAAATATATTGTATTATAACCCGGCTATATACCGACAATACATACACATATATACATATACACATACATACATGCACAAACTATAAACCAGCACCCACACAATGCATGCTTTCAAACAAACCAACTGCCCACCTCAATACCCCAATACCCTCCCCCCTCCTAGATCCCTTTCCCAACAAGTATTTTTTATTTCTCCCCTCCCTCCTTCCCATATACATTCAAAGTCTCGGCGCATCCCCCTGCACGCTTCCGTCCACGCACTTCACCAACAGGATCCGGAACTGCCTCCAGCGATGGGCGACCCCCACCCACTTCCCTGCTATGGCTCCCACCCACCAACGATCGGCACCATCATCTTGTGTCTCTGTCTTGGAGGATAGATCTGGAGAGGCCGGTGAGGTAGCTCAGTTGGTAAATGCCCTGACTATAAAAGTCTGTTTGAAGGATCCAAGATCACAGGTTCAACTCCAGGCAGGGCCGACTCAGCTCTTCATCCTTCCAAGGTCGATAAATGTGTACCATTAAATTGGGTAATATTAACAACTCTATTCAGCTGCCGTTTTGTTTTTTTCCGTGAGCAAGCTCTGAAAAAGCGATTGAGTCCCACTACGAGATAGGCGCTATATAAATACTAGATATGAGATTCTTCCTGTGGATCAGAGATAGAGTTCTCGCTTAGCTTACAAGAGGTAGCCGGATCGTTGGCAGTCTCCAGAATCCTTTGGGTTTCTCAGGAGCTTTTGTCTCGGAGCTCATACTTCCGGAGACATTCCTGAGTGATAGTGATCACGTTCACTAGGCCATAGTGGTTGGTGAATAGGGACTCGGGAGGGTAAGTTCTTCCCAAGACCTTTGTGGAGTTGAGTTACCTTCAATGCTCTGATGTCTTGGCTCAGTTGTCTTCAGGTTTTAGTTGACATTTTCATCTCAGGTGGTTTCATTAACCGCCTGGGAGGCACCTGGAGTTCCGTTGCCATGATTGGCATGGATTGTTCGGTGGGCTGACGCTCATTTAATTGCTTAGCCTCCTTTCACTTTTAGGAGTGAATATCGGGATCTGATAAGATGATCCGGCGGTTCCTTAGTTTTTCAGACTGGTATTCTTGTTTCTTCCGGTTGTTCTCCTTCCATGAGTCATTGCTTGTGTCAATCATGGAGAGTGTTGGTGATCTAATAGTCTCTACGTGTCCTCTAGGATCTGGTATACAGACCTAGTGAGAATGTCTTCTCCTATATTTTGAAGAATCTCCTCTGGGGAAGGACCTTCTGATCAGGGTCCTTCATCTAAATTTCGTTTCTCTGATGCTGTTTACTTGGAGATTGAATGCTTAATCTGTCTAAGTGTAGATTCTGAATCGGTCGTTGAGACCATGATTCAGGTATGTAAGCCTGTTATGAGGATTTTTTTCAATAAGATACGTAAATATCGTTAATGGTGTGAATCCAAGGGTTTCTCTTGGAATAGGTCAGGCTTATTAGAATTTTGTCCCTTCTACAGGAATGTCTGGAGGAAGGTTTGTCAGTCAGTTCTCTGAAGGGTCAGATGTCTGCTTTATCCTTTTGGATGCATAAGCGTCTGGCAGACGCGCCAGATATGCAATCTTTTTGTCAGGCCTTGGTCTGTTTTAGGCCTGTATTTTTATCTGTTGCACCTCTGGGGAGCATTAACTTTGTTCTTCAGTTTTTGCAGTAACTCAGTTTGAGCCATTGCATTCCATAGATATTAAGTTGTTATCTTGGAAGGATTTGTTCTTCCTGCTTTCTTTACTGATCGGAGAGGGAAGGCACTCTCAGCTTTTCAGTGTGACTCGCCAGTGTTTCGTACTAGTTAGTTTCCTTCCTTAAGAGGATTGTGGTTCCTTCTCTTGTCATATTTCTTCTTTTATGAAGAACATTTGTTGCACTTATTTGAGGTTATGTGTGCTTTAAAGATTGTGATTCAGGCAAATAAGGATTTTCGCTGGTCTTCTGCTCTGTTTGTCTGTTTCTCTGGGAAACATAAGGTCGAAAAGCTTCTGCTACTTCTCTTTTTCTTTAGTTGAGTGGTATAATTGGTTTCGCTTGAGACAGCAGGCTCCCGACAGCCTTACAGCTCAATCTGCTAGGGCTGTTTTTCTCTTTTGGGTTTCTAAGACGTAGCTTCTATGGTACAGTTTGGCTAGGCTGCAACCTGATCTTCTCTGTATAACCTGTCAACATTTTCAAACTTGATATTTTTACCTCGGCTGAGGTTTTCGGGAGAAAGATTCTTCGAGCAGTGGTGCCTTCTGTTTAAGTTACCTGTCTCATCCCTCCCATATCATCTGTGTCCTCTAGCGTGGGTATTGGTTCCCAACAGTAATTGATGATCCCGTGGACTCACCGTGTCATAAGAAAGAAAACAAAATTTACGTTTACCTGATAAATTTATTTATTTCTTGACACGGTGAGTCCACGGCCCTCCCTGTTTCTCAGACAGTTTTTGTTATATAAACCTCAGGCACCTCTGCACCTTGTGTTATATCCTTTCGCTCCTTTCCCTTGGTCGAATGACACGGGTTTGTGGGTAGGGAAGTGATACTTAACAGCTTTGCAGTGGTGCTGCTGGCAAGGAGTGATATTCCCAACAGTAATTGATGATCCGTGGACTCACCGTGTCAAGAAAGAAAGAAATTTATCAGGTAAACATAAATATTGTTTTTTTACATAATGTTTTTGCAATTTTATTATCCGTTATAAAATTTCTTATTATACGCTAATGTCCATCATCAAAATTGTAAAATGGCTTTCTAAAAAAATATTCTACATAATAGTTTATTGATGTGTAAATATAAACTATTTATGTCCGTTTACCACCATCATCTACTTTGGCACTCAGTTGACTATTTCCTAAAGGTACTTTTTTGCGGTATTTACAATTGTGTAATTTTAGACTAATAGGTTGTTTATAATAAGCGGTTTAAAACGGACATATTTCTTTCTCTTGTGTCTTATAGCCACTATAGCTCATTTCGACACTTAGTTGCCTGCTTTCTAAAGAACTGACAGCATAAAATTGAACTATCACCTCTCATTGGACACATAACAACACGTGACTGAGACAAACAAAAATGGACAACTCGAAAGGGAACTGAACAACAGAACGGTCTGGGATTGGTTTATATTGGATGTTGATAAATCAATTGTTTAGGTACGAATTTTATCTTTTAACTTGGATAAATTGTACACGATCTTATATATATGTCAACTAGGCTTTAGTTCAATTGTAAGATTAAGCAATATTCTTTTATATAAAAGTTAATTAGGTTATGTTTTTTTTTTTTGTTTTTTTTTTTATTTATAAATTTTTATTATACAAAAAAGAAAAAAGACAAATACAAACAACACACACATAACACACAATTCTCCATGCATGGAGATTACAGCATAAAAGAAACAATATATAGAAAGGGACAAAAGCCAGTTGACCCTTTCCTGGACAACTCAAAGAAAAAAAAAAAAAGGGTAGTAGTAATGAAGAATATTCCCTCTCTCCTCTCGCCCCCCCATATCCCCCCCCCCTAATCTAATTTAATGTTAATGATTTGTTCTATATATTGTACGAAGTAGTTTCCCTGAAAGCCCACGAAAACTCTCCACCTTCTACAGAATTTCTCTCCTGAGGGCCTCTCCAATTTTGATTCATATGCTGCTTTGATTGATGAGTCTAATAGTGCTTTCCTCACTTCTGGGATAGTGGGTGTCTTACAAGAAATCCAATATTTAAAGAGAAGTGTTCTAATAATTGTTAATGCTATTAGTATAAAATCAACATCTTTATCCCAAGCGGTGTGGGATCTTAAAAAAAGGATAGAGTCTCGTGTTAGCTGGATCTTTTTTTTTACTATATTAGAGAGAAAATATTCTACCTTCATCCAAAATTGATTTACCTTAGGGCATCCCCAGACTAGATGAATCAAGTCAGGGTCATGAAAGTGGCATTTAGAGCAGATATTAAACACAGTTTTGTTCCACTTGGCCACTCTCTGAGGAATTAAATAATCTCTGTGTATCACCCTAAATTGAATTTCCCTATAATAAGACAAAGAAAACAGCCTCTGTGCAGTTTTTACACTCTTTAAGAGTATTGTTTCAAGATCAGGAGAGTCAACCAGTGTTAACCACTGGGAAGTCAAATCTGCTAGAACCGATGTTTCTTCCAGGGATACCAAAAATTTATAGATAAAGGATAATAATCCCTTCCTAACCTTTACCAGATCAACCAGCGGATGTTGTTCCCACAACTGGGGATCCAAATTCACTAGTTTAAGGATATAGCCTTTTACTTGAATAAAATAGAATATATGTTTTTTCTGAACTTCCAGAAAAATCTCTTGAAATCTATCAAATGTGAAAACTTTATTTGACTCAGAGTCATAGAAGTCTTTCACTATAAGTGGTCTCCCTGGTGACCATTTTTCAAAAATGTCCACCATATTGCCTAAAGGAAAGTGTGTATTGCCAGTTATCGGCAACCATTTTGAGATGTTCTGCCTCATTCCAATCGATTTAGTTAAGCTTCTCCAGACTATTATTATATCTCTATACAAAGGGTGTTCCATTAATCTCTTTCCTAGTTCTTTATTTGAAGCAAATAGGATATAATTTAAGGAGAGCGGGGTACAAACTTGATTCTCGAGAATCTCATCCGAGTATACAAAGGATCTTGTTAGCCAATCTTATAGGGAATCTTAAGATGGCAGCCTGATTATATCTCTCTAGATCGGGTAAAGCGAGCCCGCCTTTAAAATAGGGTTGATATAACTTGGCTAGTTTCAATCTTGGCTTTCTCCCGCTCCAAATAAATGCTCTCAGAGCTTGATTAAAGAGACGTAGATCAGTCTTATTAATTAAGAGAGGAAACATCCTCAAAGTATACAGAATCTTAGGGACAATAAATATCTTATAGAGAGCTATCTTACCTGTAAGTGAAACCGGGAGTGAGGCCCATGATTTAAATTTTACTCTGCTATCCCTCAGTATTGATACAAAATTATCTTTATACCAATCTGCTGTATTAGCAGAGATCTTCAACCCCAGATATTCCAGCGAGTTCGTTTCTATAAACTGAAAGGGTTGTGCTTCCCCTGAATCGTGCTTCAGCCACAAGATTTTGGACTTCAAAAGGTTTGTTTTATACCCTGAGGCTTTACCATATTGTTCAAGCAGATTAATAATAGCACTAATCTGTTTTCTTGGCTCAGCAACAAATAGCAGAAGGTCATCTGCGAATAGAGCAGTTTTAAATTTTACCTGGCCTATATTTATTCCGATCAACATATTCCTTAATTTGATAGCCAGAGGTTCTATTATAAGATCAAACAATAACGGAGACATTGGGCATCCCTGACGGGTGCCTCTAGTTAGCATAAATGAGTTAGACATAGAGTTGTTAATCAACAAAGAGGCCTTAATATCTGAATATACTTTAACAATAAAATCCCTAAAGAGGCCCCTAAATCCAAATCTTTCTAGGACCTGGATCAAGAAGAGCCATTCCACCCTGTCGAAGGCCTTCTCTGCATCCAAGGATAGCAGGAAGGCCTCCGGCAGGGCAGTACAGTCTCCCCCAAACCGGTTGATAACCTGAAGAATTTTCCTTACATTAAATTCAGACGCTCTCCCCATAACGAAGCCTGCCTGGTCCTGATGCACTATCGCTGGTAACAAAGATTTGTCTTTCTATCTATACGTGTACTAATAAAACTCTTGAACATATACACAATCTTTCTCTACTTAGAGGAATAGGCTTATTTCTCATTCGTCCTAATATTACAGTGATAAGCAACAATTCACACATATCAAACCAAAAAATATATAAACCACCTGTGTTCAAAATCATATATTACTTGATACATAGCTTTAGGCCTATACACAATCTTTTCTCTACTTAAAAGAGTAGCCTTGTTCCTTATTTGTCCTAATATTACAGTGATACACATCATTGTGAAAAAAAAAAAAAACGAAAAAAAAAAAAAACAAAGAGATCCAGAGGGAAAAAAAATAAAAAAAAAATATATATATATTTTCTGTCCGGGGAAGAAGAAAAAAAAAAAAAAAAAAAAAAAAAAAAAAAGAAGAAAAATTTTGATCTCTTGAGCAAACAAAGAGATCCAGAGGAAAAAAAAAAAAAAATTCTGTCCGGGGAAGAAGAAGAAGAAGAGAAAAAAAAAATATAGGTAGATAGAAAAACAAAAAACAAAAAAAAAATCTTTGTTAAATGGCATCTTTAGACACACAAAAACAATTACAAAAACCATATAATGTAAAGAAGACTCTCATTAAGCCATCCCCTTCTTCGATTCATTATCCAAGAATGAAAGGGCTGCTTCTGGGGAGTCAAAAAAGAAAAAATCCAGGCCTGATTTTATCCTGAGTCTGGCTGGATACAGCAGGGAGAAAAACCTTTTTTCTGCCACTAGGCGAGAGCAGATAGGCGAAAATTGTTTCCTTTTCAGCGAGACTTCAGAGGAAAAGGTTATGTTTTTTTTATGATATCAGGTGTAAATCTGACCTCATCCAATGAGGTATCAGATAGCGTTCATGCTTGTTGTATATAGAGCCGCCTGCAATGTGACATTCTATATGTCTTTCTGTAAGCCATACTATTAGGGATGCACCGAAATTCTGGCCACAGAAACGTTTCAGCCGAAAATTACATTTTTGGCTATTTCGGTTTTCGGGTTTTTTTTGCCTGTTATTTTCGGTAAAATTATTGTGTAGCATGTTTCAAATTTGATGCTAGCCTAGAGCTGCTGTTTAAGTTAATTACTTGACTTACTGTTTTGCATATAATGAGTTTTCTAGGACTATACTTTATTTGGATAACTGGTAAAAAAACAAAAACTTAAATCTGATTCTGTTACACAGAACTAAATAAAGAATAATACAGTATATTGCTATTTAATATTGTTTTAAGTAGGGATGCACCGACATTTTGGTCGCAGAAACATTTTTGCTGAAAATGGCATAATTTTTTGCCTGTTTTTTATTTCTTGGTAAAATTATTGTGTAGCATATTATTGTTTTAAGATATTTTTGTCCAATTTTAGTATGTTACTTTCAATAAAAGTGTGTGCTTTTTTATTGGCTTGAAAGCTTTCAATTCATATTCATTCATTAAATAGTCTAATTATGCAAAAAAAAAAAAAAAAAACCTAAAAAAAAAAAAATATTTGAAAATAATTAGAAAAAAAAGAAGACATTTTCGGTATCTGTTTTCGGCCAAGTGCATCCCGGATTTTCGGTCCAGAATTTCCATTTCGGTGCATCACTACATACTATATTTAACTGCTCTTGAGAAAGACGGTATAACCGTTGAAATGTGTTAAGCTGAATAAAGCAATCTTTTATACTCAAAGAAGCTTGTATCTATTTCCCTGACCGTTTGTGGAGCCGTTTATCTAATACTATTCTGTGAGTATTTTACACTTGTTTACAAGGTGTATGAAAACGCTACGCCAATGTGATATTTCCCAACAGACACAGCCCTTTGGAGGAATCGTGAAATACACAAAGTGGAATCTTTTGGAATCCCCTACGAATCAGCGCCTCCTTCTACAACCTATATACTTAGCACAGCAATGACGAAACAGTCTTCCTTCAATTACGGCGCGGCCTAACGAGATGGATGTTCTGGAGTGCACACAATGATTGGAGGAAGCCGGTTTCGTCATTGCTTACGTAAGTACAGAGGAACTGCATGCGGGGGATCGCCAATCCAGCTTTGCTGAAGAAAAAGGTGAGTATTTTTAAAAATATACTGCAATGTAAAGTTTCATGAATGAAAGTGTCCTGTTTTTAATAGTATTTTTAAAAACCGGGCACTCATTCATGAAAGTTTACATTCATGTTAAGTATAACCCACTGCTTAGTGCTTTTTTATTACAACAATTAAACAGAGTTTTATATCTCTCCAAATTTAGAAAACTAATCAGCAAGCACTACCCAGGGTGCGGAACATAAAATGGGCCAGCTCCTAGGCTTACATTCCTGTTGTGTCAAATAAATATACCAAGAGGACGAAGAAAAATTGATAATAGGAGTAAATTAAGAAAGTTGCTTAAAACTGCATGCTCTATCTGAATCATTAAAGAAAAAAATAACATAATTTATGTAAGAACTTACCTGATAAATTAATTTCGTTCATATTGGCAAGAGTTCATGAGCTAGTGACGTATGGGATATACAATCCTACCAGGAGGGGCAAAGTTTCCCAAAAGTCAAAATGCCTATAAATACACCCCTCAACACACCCACAATTCAATTTTACAAACTTTGCCTCCTATGGAGGTGGTGAAATAAGTTTGTGCTAAGATTTCTACGTTGATATGCGCTTCTCAGCATTTTGAAGCCCGATTCCTCTGAGTACAGTGAATGTCAGAGGGATGTGAAGGGACACAAAACACAGATAATTTCCCCAGGGTTCACTATCACCGTAACTTGTAATGTGAAGTTAGGTACTCCAATGTGACAAAAAAGCCGTGTATTCAAATAAAGCATTAACCCCTGAGAGAGCACATTTCCATTTCTATAAGCACTAATAGAGCTTGTGAGCAGTAAGTCAGTAACGGTAATAGGTACAGAGGATGTGAACCTCTAGACTCACCCCACAATAGCTGATGAACGGCTTCACTCAAACTTGCACAAGAGGTGTCAGCAGCTTTCAGGGCAAAGGCTCCGTCGTCCTGGTGAACCGCAGCTCCTGTGCGGGATTATACACTAGACGAGCCTTCCTCTACAGCGCCACCTGAATCTTGCAAGCATCTGACGTCATCATTGGGGCATGCCGCAAAGGGGTTTGTGAGTCTCTACCAATCCGCTCTTAGCGCCGGGTTCCGAATCTTCAGCTCTCCTGGGGCGATGCAGGATAGTGTAAAGGAAAGCCAAAGAGAGGAGTATGAGGCTGTATGGGCTCTTGAAGGAAAACGGGCTCCTTGTAGTCCGTGAATAATAAGCAAAAAAGAGATTCAAGAGTTCCAATTTTCAAAAACTTCAAATGACTTTATTGGTGAAAAATAAAATTGTAGTAAATACCAGCACGGTAGCAGAGAGACAGCTGGTCCTACTAGTTTCGGCGAGATGCCGTAATCTAAGACCTGTGAAGGGAGTATCACCTATTGAATGCAATGGTTTTCCTCACGGGAGATCTATTTCATAGGTTCTCTGTTATCGGTCGTAGAGATTCATCTCCTACCTCCCCTTTCAGATCGACAATATACTTTCATATTCCATTACCTCTACTGATAACCATTTCAGTATTGGTATACCAAGAGGACGAAGAAAAATTGATAATAGGAGTAAATTAAGAAAGTTGCTTAAAACTGCATGCTCTATCTGAATCATTAAAGAAAAAAATAACATAATTTATGTAAGAACTTACCTGATAAATTAATTTCGTTCATATTGGCAAGAGTCCATGAGCTAGTGACGTATGGGATATACAATCCTACCAGGAGGGGCAAAGTTTCCCAAAAGTCAAAATGCCTATAAATACACCCCTCACCCCACCCACAATTCAGTTTAATGAATAGCCAAGTAGTGGGGTTATAAAGAAAGGAGTAAAAAGCATCAACAAAGGAATTTGAAAATAATTGTGCTTTATACAAAAAAAATCACTAGAGTCACTAGAGAGGGAGGGATAAAAATAATCCACAACCCAAAAAACATAATTTATGCTTACCTGATAAATTTATTTCTCTTGTAGTGTATCCAGTCCACGGATCATCCATTACTTATGGGATATATTCTCCTTCCCAACAGGAAGCTGCAAGAGTCCACCCACAGCAAAGCTGCTATATAGCTCCTCCCCTAACTGCCATTACCAGTCATTCGACCGAAAACATGCAGAGAAAGGAAAACCATAGGGTGCAGTGGTGACTGTAGTTTAATGGAAAAATTACCTGCCTTAAAGTGACAGGGCGGGCCGTGGACTGGATACACTACAAGAGAAATAAATTTATCAGGTAAGCATAAATTATGTTTTCTCTTGTTAAGTGTATCCAGTCCACGGATCATCCATTACTTATGGGATACCAATACCAAAGCTAAAGTACACGGATGATGGGAGGGACAAGGCAGGTACTTAAACGGAAGTTACCACTGCCTGTAAAAAACCCTTTCTCCCAAAAATAGCCTCCGAAGATGCAAGGTATCAAATTTGTTAAATTTGAAAAAGTATGAAACGCAGACCAAGACTCCGTCTTGTAATCTGTTCAACAGAAGCCACATTTAAAAAAGGCCTAAGTGAAAACCACAGCTCTAGTAGAATGAGCTGTAATCCCTTCAGGAGGCTGCTGTCCAGCAGTCTCATAAGCTAAATGAATTATGCTTTTTAACCAAAAAGACAGAGAGGTTGCTGAAGTCCTTTGACCTCTCCTCTGTCCAGAATAGACAACAAACAAGGTGAATGTTTGATGAAAATCTGTAGTAGCTTGTAAGTAAAACTTTAAAACACGAACCACGTCCAAATTGTGTAATAGACGTTCCTTCTTTGAAGAAGGATTAGGATACAAGAATGGAACAACAATCTCTTGAGTGATATTCTTGTTAGATACCACCTTAGGTAAAAACCCAGGTTGGTACACAGGACTACCTTATCCGTACGGAGAACCAGATAAGGAGAATCACATTGCAACGCAGATAACTCGGAGACTCTATGAGCCGAGGAAATAGCTACCAAAAAGGAACTTTCCAAGATAGAAGTTTGATATCTATGGAATGAAAAAGTTCAAATGGAAACTCCTTGAAGAACCTTAAGAACCAGCTTTAAGCTCCATGGCGGAGCAACATTTTTAACCACAGGCTTGGTTCTAACCAAAGCCTGACCAAATGCCTGAACGTCTAGAATACCTGCCAGACGCTTGTGCAAAAGAATAGACAGAGTAGAAATCTGTCCTTTTAAAGAACTAGCTGACAACCCTTTTCTCAAAATCATCTTGGAGAAAAGATAATATCCTGGGAATCCAGACTTTACTCCATGAGTAACCCTTGGATTCATAACAATAAGATATTTACACCATATCTTATGTTAAATTTTCCTAGAGACAGGCTTTTATGCCTGTATTAAGGTATCAATTACTGACTCGGAGAAGCCATGCTTTGATAACATCAAGCGTTCTGTCTCCAGGCAGTCCATCTCAGATTAGTTATATTTAGATGGTTGAAAAGACCCTGAGGTAGAGGGTCCTGTCTCAGAAGCAGAGACCGTGGTGGAAAGGATGACATGTCCACCAGATCTGCATACCAGGTCCTGCGTGGCCACGCAGGCGCTGTCAAAAGCACCAAAGCACTCTCCTGCTTGATCTTGTGCAAACCCCTCCGGAGGGAATTCCTACTCCCCCGGATGAAAAGTCTGACGACTTAGAAAATCTGCCTCCCAGTTCTCAACACCTGGGATAGGGATAGCTTTTAGACAAGAGTGAGTCTCTGTCCAGTGAATTATTTTAAGACTTCTAACATTGCTAGGGAACTTCTGTTCCCCCTTGATGGTTGATGTAAGCCACAGTCGTGATATTGTCCGACTGAAATATGATGTACCTCAGAGTTGCTAACTAAGGCCAAGTCTGAAAAGCATGGAATATCGCTCCCAGTTCCAGAATATTCATTAGAAGGAGGGTCTCCTCCTGAGTCCACTATCCCTGAGCCTTCAGGGAGTTCCAGACTGTATCCCAACCTAAAAGGCTGGCATCTGTTGTAACAATTGTCCCATCTGACCTGCGGAATGTCATACCCTTGGACAGATGGACCCGAGATAGTCACCAGAGAAGAGAATCTCTGGTTTCTTGGTCCGGATTTAACAGGAGAACAAATCTGTGTAATCCCCGTTCCTCTGGCTGAGCATGCATAGTTGCAGTGGTCTGAAATGTAGGCGTGCAAACGGTACTATGTCCCTTGCCGCTACCATTAAGCCGATTACATTCATGTACTGAGCCACCAAAGGGCGCGGATGGAATGAAGAACACGACAGAAATTTAGAAACTTTGACAACCTGGACTCCGTCAGGTAAATTTTAATTTCTACAAAATCTATCAGAATCCCTAGGAGGGAAACCCTTGATATTGGGGATAGAGAACTCTTTCCTTGTTCACTTTCCACCCATGCGATCTCAGAAATGCCAGTACTACGTCCGTATGAGACTTGGCAACTTGGATGTTTGACGCCTGTATCAGGATGTCGTCTAAATAAGGGGCCACTTCTATGCCCCGCGGCCTAAGGACCGCCAAAGTGACCCCAGAACCTCCATAAAGATTCTAGGGGCTGTAGTTAACCCAAAGGAAAGAGCTACAAACTGGTAATGCCTGTCTAGAAAGGCAAACCTGAAAAACCGATGGTGATCTTTATGCATCGTAATGTGAGGATAAGCATCCTTCAAATCCATTGTAGTCCTCTATTGACTCTCCTGGATCATAGTTAAGATGGTACGAATAGTTTCCATCTTAAATGATAGAATTCTAAAGAATTTGTTTAAGATCTTTTAGATCCAAAATAGGTCTGAAGGTTTCCTTTCCTTGGGAACCACAAACCGATTTGAGGAAAACTGTGTCCCTGTTCCTCTATTGGAACTGAATGGGTCACGTACACAATGCAAGAATGTCTCTTTCTTTATCTGGTTTGCAGATAAATGTGAAAGGCAAAAACTCCCCTTTTTTGGGGGGGAAAGCTTTGAAATCCAGAAGATATCTCTGGGGTATAATTTCCAATGCCCAGGGATCCTGGGCATCTCTTGCCCACGCCTGGGCGAAGAATGAAGTCTGCCCCCTATAGGATCCGTTACCAGATAGGGGTCCGTTCCTCATGCTGTTTTAGAGGCAGCAGCAGGCTCCTTGACCTGCTTATCTTTGTTCCAGGTCCGGTTGTCTCCAGACCGCCTTGGACTGAGCAAAAGTTCCCTCTTATTTTGCCTTAGAGGAAGTTGATGCCACACCTGCCTTGAATTTTCGAAAGGCACGAAAATTAGGCCTTTTTTTCCCTTGATTTGGACCTGTCCTGAGGAAGGGCATGATCTTTTCCTCCAGTGATATAAGTAATAATCTCCTTCAAACTAGGCCTGAATAGGGTCTGCCCCTTGAAGGGAAGTTAAGTAGCTTATTTATTAAAGTCACGACAGCTGACCATGATATAAGCCATAGCGCTCTGCGCGCCAGTATAGTAAAAAACAGAATTCTTAGCCGTTAGTCTAGTCAAAGGAACAAAGGCATCAGAAAACAAAGGAATTGGCTAGCTTAAGTGCTCTAAGCTTGTCAAATATATTCATCCAATGGAGCCTGTAAAGCCTCATCAAGAGACTCAAACCAGAACGCCGCAGCAGCAGTGACAGGAGCAATGCGTGCAAGGGGCTGCAGGATAAAACCTTGTTGAATAAACATTTTTTATCCATTGGATCTAAAAAAGCACAACAGTCCTCGCCAGAGGTAGTGGTACGCTTAGCTAGAGTAGAAACTCTTCTCTCCACCTTAGGAACTGTCTGCCATAAGTCCCGTGTGGTGGCAACTATTAGAAAAACAGAATTTATGTTTACCTGATAAATTACTTTCTCCAACGGTGTGTCCGGTCCACGGCGTCATCCTTACTTGTGGGATATTCTCCTCCCCAACAGGAAATGGCAAAGAGCCCAGCAAAGCTGGTCACATGATCCCTCCTAGGCTCCGCCTTCCCCAGTCATTCGACCGACGTAAAGGAGGAATATTTGCATAGGAGAAATCATATGATACCGTGGTGACTGTAGTTAAAGAAAATAAATTATCAGACCTGATTAAAAAACCAGGGCGGGCCGTGGACCGGACACACCGTTGGAGAAAGTAATTTATCAGGTAAACATAAATTCTGTTTTCTCCAACATAGGTGTGTCCGGTCCACGGCGTCATCCTTACTTGTGGGAACCAATACCAAAGCTTTAGGACACGGATGAAGGGAGGGAGCAAATCAGGTCACCTAGATGGAAGGCACCACGGCTTGCAAAACCTTTCTCCCAAAAATAGCCTCAGAAGAAGCAAAAGTATCAAATTTGTAAAATTTAGTAAAAGTGTGCAGTGAAGACCAAGTTGCTGCCTTACATATCTGATCAACAGAAGCCTCGTTCTTGAAGGCCCATGTGGAAGCCACAGCCCTAGTGGAATGAGCTGTGATTCTTTCAGGAGGCTGCCGTCCGGCAGTCTCGTAAGCCAATCTGATGATGCTTTTAAGCCAAAAAGAGAGAGAGGTAGAAGTTGCTTTTTGACCTCTCCTTTTACCAGAATAAACAACAAACAAGGAAGATGTTTGTCTAAAATCCTTTGTAGCATCTAAATAGAATTTTAGAGCACGAACTACATCCAAATTGTGCAACAAACGTTCCTTCTTTGAAACTGGATTCGGACACAAAGAAGGCACGACTATCTCCTGGTTAATGTTTTTGTTAGAAACAACTTTCGGAAGAAAACCAGGTTTAGTACGCAAAACCACCTTATCTGCATGGAACACCAGATAAGGAGGAGAACACTGCAGAGCAGATAACTCTGAAACTCTTCTAGCAGAAGAAATTGCAACCAAAAACAAAAAACTTTCCAAGATAATAACTTAATATCAACGGAATGTAAGGGTTCAAACGGAACCCCCTGAAGAACTGAAAGAACTAAATTGAGACTCCAAGGAGGAGTCAAAGGTTTGTAAACAGGCTTGATTCTAACCAGAGCCTGAACAAAGGCTTGAACATCTGGCACAGCTGCCAGCTTTTTGTGAAGTAATTCAGACAAGGCAGAAATCTGTCCCTTCAAAGAACTTGCAGATAATCCTTTCTCCAAACCTTCTTGAAGAAAGGATAGAATCTTAGGAATTTTTATCTTGTCCCAAGGGAATCCTTTAGATTCACACCAACAGATATATTTTTTCCATATTTTGTGGTAGATTTTTCTAGTTACAGGCTTTCTGGCCTGAACAAGGGTATCAATGACAGAATCTGAGAACCCTCGCTTTGATAAGATCAAGCGTTCAATCTCCAAGCAGTCAGTTGGAGTGAGACTAGATTCGGATGTTCGAACGGACCTTGAACAAGAAGGTCTCGTCTCAAAGGTAGCTTCCATGGTGGAGTCGATGACATATTCACCAGGTCTGCATACCAAGTCCTGCATGGCCACGCAGGAGCTATCAAGATCACCAATGCCCTCTCCTGATTGATCCTGGCTACCAGCCTGGGGATGAGAGGAAACGGCGGGAATACATAAGCTAGTTTGAAGGTCCAAGGTGCTACTAGTGCATCTACTAGAGTCGCCTTGGGATCCCTGGATCTGGACCCGTAGCAAGGAACCTTGAAGTTCTGACGAGAGGCCATCAGATCCATGTCTGGAATGCCCCACAATTGAGTAATTTGGGCAAAGATTTCCGGATGGAGTTCCCACTCCCCCGGATGAAATGTCTGACGACTCAGAAAATCCGCTTCCCAATTTTCCACTCCTGGGATGTGGATTGCAGACAAGTGGCAGGAGTGAGTCTCCGCCCATTGAATGATTTTGGTCACTTCTTCCATCGCCAGTTCCCCCCTGATGGTTGATGTACGCAACAGTCGTCATGTTGTCTGATTGAAACCGTATGAATTTGGCCTTTGCTAGCTGAGGCCAAGCCTTGAGAGTATTGAATATCGCTCTCAGTTCCAGAATATTTATCGGGAGAAGAGATTCTTCCCGAGACCAAAGACCCTGAGCTTTCAGGGGTCCCCAGACCGCGCCCCAGCCCACCAGACTGGCGTCGGTCGTGACAATGACCCACTCTGGTCTGCGGAAGCTCATCCCCTGTGACAGGTTGTCCAGGGACAGCCACCAACGGAGTGAATCTCTGGTCCTCTGATCTACTTGTATCGTCGGAGACAAGTCTGTATAATCCCCATTCCACTGACTGAGCATGCACAGTTGTAATGGTCTTAGATGAATTCGCGCAAAAGGAACTATGTCCATTGCCGCTACCATCAAACCTATTACTTCCATGCACTGCGCTATGGAAGGAAGAGGAACAGAATGAAGTATTTGACAAGAGTTTAGAAGTTTTGATTTTCTGGCCTCTGTCAGAAAAATCCTCATTTCTAAGGAGTCTATTATTGTTCCCAAGAAGGGAACCCTTGTTGACGGAGATAGAGAACTTTTTTCTACGTTCACTTTCCACCCTGTGAGATCTGAGAAAGGCCAGGACAATGTCCGTGTGAGCCTTTGCTTGTGGAAGGGACGACGCTTGAATCAGTATGTCGTCCAAGTAAGGTACTACTGCAATGCCCCTTGGTCTTAGCACCGCTAGAAGGGACCCTAGTACCTTTGTGAAAATTCTTGGAGCAGTGGCTAATCCGAACGGAAGTGCCACAAACTGGTAATGCTTGTCCAGAAATGCGAACCTTAGGAACCGATGATGTTCCTTGTGGATAGGAATATGTAGATACGCATCCTTTAAATCCACCGTGGTCATGAATTGACCTTCCTGGATGGAAGGAAGAATTGTTCGAATGGTTTCCATTTTGAACGATGGAACCTTGAGAAACTTGTTTAGGATCTTGAGATCTAAGATTGGTCTGAATGTTCCCTCTTTTTTGGGAACTACGAACAGATTGGAGTAGAACCCCATCCCTTGTTCTCCTAATGGAACAGGATGAATCACTCCCATTTTTAACAGGTCTTCTACACAATGTAAGAATGCCTGTTTTTTTATGTGGTCTGAAGACAATTGAGACCTGTGGAACCTCCCCCTTGGGGGAAGCCCCTTGAATTCCAGAAGATAACCTTGGGAGACTATTTCTAGCGCCCAAGGATCCAGAACATCTCTTGCCCAAGCCTGAGCGAAGAGAGAGAGTCTGCCCCCCACCAGATCCGGTCCCGGATCGGGGGCCAACATCTCATGCTGTCTTGGTAGCAGTGGCAGGTTTCTTGGCCTGCTTACCTTTGTTCCAGCCTTGCATTGGCCTCCAGGCTGGCTTGGCTTGAGAAGTATTACCCTCTTGCTTAGAGGACGTAGCACTTGGGGCTGGTCCGTTTCTGCGAAAGGGACGAAAATTAGGTTTATTTTTGGCCTTGAAAGACCTATCCTGAGGAAGGGCGTGGCCCTTGCCCCCAGTGATATCAGAAATAATCTCTTTCAAGTCAGGGCCAAACAGCGTTTTCCCCTTGAAAGGAATGTTAAGCAATTTGTTCTTGGAAGACGCATCCGCTGACCAAGATTTTAGCCAAAGCGCTCTGCGCGCCACAATAGCAAACCCAGAATTTTTCGCCGCTAATCTAGCCAATTGCAAAGTGGCGTCTAGGGTGAAAGAGTTAGCCAATTTGAGAGCATGAATTCTGTCCAAAATCTCCTCATAAGAAGAATCTTTATTGAGTGCCTTTTCTAGTTCATCGAACCAGAAACACGCTGCTGTAGTGACAGGAACAATGCATGAAATTGGTTGTAGAAGGTAACCTTGCTGAACAAACATCTTTTTAAGCAAACCCTCTAATTTTTTATCCATAGGATCTTTGAAAGCACAACTATCTTCTATGGGTATAGTGGTGCGTTTGTTTAGAGTAGAAACCGCCCCCTCGACCTTGGGGACTGTCTGCCATAAGTCCTTTCTGGGGTCGACCATAGGAAACAATTTCTTAAATATAGGGGGAGGGACGAAAGGTATGCCGGGCCTTTCCCATTCTTTATTTACAATGTCCGCCATCCGCTTGGGTATAGGAAAAGCTTCGGGGGGCCCCGGGACCTCTAGGAACTTGTCCTTTTTACATAATTTCTCTGGAATGACCAAATTCTCACAATCATCCAGAGTAGATAACACCTCCTTAAGCAGGGCGCGGAGATGTTCCAATTTAAATTTAAATGTAATCACATCAGGTTCAGCTTGTTGAGAAATTTTCACTGAATCTGAAATTTCTCCCTCAGACAAAACCTCCCTGGCCCCCTCAGACTGGTGTAGGGGCACTTCAGAACCAATATCATCAGCGTCCTCATGCTCTTCAGTATTTTCTAAAACAGAGCAGTCGCGCTTTCGCTGATAAGTGGGCATTTTGGCTAAAATGTTTTTGATAGAATTATCCATTACAGCCGTTAATTGTTGCATAGTAAGGAGTATTGGCGCACTAGATGTACTAGGGGCCTCCTGTGTGGGCAAGACTGGTGTAGATGAAGGAGGGGATGATGCAGTACCATGCTTACTCCCCTCACTTGAGGAATCATCTTGGGCATCATTTTCTCTAAATTTTGTGTCACATAAATCACATCTATTTAAATGAGAAGGAACCTTGGCTTCCCCACATTCAGAACACAGCCTATCTGGTAGTTCAGACATGTTAAACAGGCATAAACTTGATAACAAAGTACAAAAAACGTTTTAAAATAAAACCGTTACTGTCACTTTAAATTTTAAACTGAACACACTTTATTACTGCAAATGTGAAAAAGTATGAAGGAATTGTTCAAAATTCACCAAAATTTCACCACAGTGTCTTAAAGCCTTAAAAGTATTGCACACCAAATTTGAAAGCTTTAACTCTTAAAATAACGGAACCGGAGCCGTTTTTATAATTAACCCCTTTACAGTCCCTGGTATCTGCTTTGCTGAGACCCAACCAAGCCCAAAGGGGAATACGATACCAAATGACGCCTTCAGAAAGTCTTTTCTATGTATCAGAGCTCCTCACACATGCATCTGCATGTCATGCTTCCCAAAAACAAGTGCGCAATAGAGGCGCGAAAATGAGGCTCTGCCTATGATTAGGGAAAGCCCCTAGAGAATAAGGTGTCCAATACAGTGCCTGCCGGTTATTTTACATAATTCCCAAGAATAAAATAATTCCTCAAAGCTATGAAGTATAAAATATGCTTATATATCAATCGTTTTAGCCCAGAAAATGTCTACAGTCTTGAAAGCCCTTGTGAAGCCCTTTTTTTCTTATGTAATAAAAATGGCTTACCGGATCCCATAGGGAAAATGACAGCTTCCAGCATTACATCGTCTTGTTAGAAATGTGTCATACCTCAAGCAGCAAAAGTCTGCTCACTGTTTCCCCCAACTGAAGTTAATTCCTCTCAACAGTCCTGTGTGGAAACAGCCATCGATTTTAGTAACGGTTGCTAAAATCATTTTCCTCTTACAAACAGAAATCTTCATCTCTTTTCTGTTTCAGAGTAAATAGTACATACCAGCACTATTTTAAAATAACAAACTCTTGATTGAATAATAAAAACTACAGTTAAACACCAAAAAACTCTAAGCCATCTCCGTGGAGATGTTGCCTGTACAACGGCAAAGAGAATGACTGGGGAAGGCGGAGCCTAGGAGGGATCATGTGACCAGCTTTGCTGGGCTCTTTGCCATTTCCTGTTGGGGAGGAGAATATCCCACAAGTAAGGATGACGCCGTGGACCGGACACACCTATGTTGGAGAAACATTCTTCTAAAAAATAGGAGGGGAAGAGAACGGCACACCTGGTCTATCCCATTCCTTATGAAAAATTTTAGTAAACCTCTTTAGGTATTGGAAAAACATAAGTACACACCGGCACTGCATATTATTTATCCAGTCTACACAATTTCTCTGGCACTGCGATTGTACACATTCATTCAGAGCAGCTAAAGCCTCCCTGAGCAACAAGTGGAGGTTCTCAAGCATAAATTTTAAATGTAGAAATATCAGAATCAGGTTAAATCATCTTCCCTGAGTCACAAATATCACCCACAGACTAAGCATATTGTGAGGTAGTATCAGACATGGTTCTTAAAGCGTCTGTATGCTCTGTATCTACCCCCAGAGCTGTTTTGCTTTCCTTTAATTTCAGGTAGTCTGACTAATACTGCTGCCAGTGTATTATACACAACCTTTGCCATGTCTTGTAAAATAAACGCTATGGGCGCCATTGATATACTTGGCGCCATTTGAGCGTGAGTCCCTGGAGCGGGAGTCAAAGGGTCTGACACGTGGGGAGAGTTAGTCGGCATAACTTCCCCCTCGACAGAATCCTCTGGTGATAATGTTTTTAAATACAAAAAATTATCTTTATTGTTTAACATGAAATCAGTACATCTGGTACACATTCTAAAATGGGGTTCCACCATGGCTTTTAAACATAATAAACACAGAGCCTCCTCTATGTTAGACATGTTAGAACTAATAAAGAGACTAGTAAGCTTGGAAAACACTTTAAATCAAGTTAACAAGCAAATATAACAAACGTTACTGTGCCTTTAAGAGAAACAAATTTTGTCAAAATTTGAAAAACAGTGAAAAAAGGCAGTAAATCAACTTGAAATTTTTACAGTACATGTAATAAGTTAACAGAGCATTGCACCCACTTGCAAATGGATGATTAACCCCTTAATGCAAAAAACAGATAAAAAAAAAAAAAAACGACATTTTTTTAAACAGACACAACAAAACTGCCACAGCTGAGCTGTGGATTACCTTCCCTATAACGGTTTCTATGCAAAATTTAAGCCAGCCATGTGGAAAAATTAGGCCCCAATAAGTTTTATCACCAAACATATGTTAAAAAACGATTAAACATGCCAGCAAACGTTTTAAAACACATTCTTATAAGAGTATGTATGTCTATTAATAAGCCTGATCCAGTCGCTATCACTGCATTTAAGGCTTTACTTACATTACTTCGGTATCAGCAGTATTTTCTTAGTCAATTCCATTCCTTAGAAAAATATATTACTGCACATACCTTAGCATATATCTCTATCAATCAGCCTGGTACCAGTCGCTTTCACTGCATTTAAAGGCTGTACTTACATTACTTCGGTATCAGCAGTATTTTCTTAGTCAATTCCATTCCTTAGAAAAATATTTTACTGAACATACCTTATTTGCAGGAAAACCTGCACGCCATTCCCCCTCTGAAGTACCTTACTCCTCAGAATGTGTGAGAACAGCAACTGGATCTTAGTTACGTCTGCTAAGATCATAGAAAAAACGCAGGAGATAAACAGCACACTCCGGTGCCATTTAAAAATAACAAACTTTTGATTGAAGAAATAAACTAAGTATAAAAAACCACAGACTCTCACGACCTATCTATGTTGAGACTTGCAAGAGAATGACTGGTAATGGCAGTTAGGGGAGGAGCTATATAGCAGCTTTGCTGTGGGTGGACTCTTGCAGCTTCCTGTTGGGAAGGAGAATATATCCCATAAGTAATGGATGATCCGTGGACTGGATACACTTAACAAGAGAATAGAAGTTTATTCTCATGAATGAAAGGAAAAACTTAAAATATACGCAGAAGAATCAAACTGAAACAGCTGCCTGAAGAACTTTTCTACCAAAAACTACTACTGAAGAAGCAAATACATCAAAATGGTAGAATTTAGTAAATGTATGCAAAGAAGACCAAGTTGCAGCTTTGCAAATCTGATCAACTGAAGCTTCATTCTTAAAAGGCCACGAAGTGGAGACTGATCGAGTAGAATGAGCTGTAATTCAAAAGCTTTAGCCACGATTCCAAGGAAACGGCAGAAGCCTTCTGACCTTTCCTAGAACCAGAAAAGATAACTAATAGACTAGAAGTCTTCCTGAAATCTTTAGTATCTTCAACAAAATATTTCAAAGCTCTTACCACATCCAAAGAATGTAAGGATTTCTCCAAAGAACTCTTAGGATTAGGACACAAGGAAGGGACAATTTCTCTATTAATGTTGTTAGAATTCACAACCTTAGGTAAGAATTTAAATGAAGTCCGCAAAACAGCCTTATCCTTATGAAAAATCAGAAAAGAAGATTCACAAGAAAGAGCAGATAATTCAGAAACCCTTCTAGCAGAAGAGATGGCCAAAAGGAACAACACTTTCCAAGAAAGTAGTTTAATGTCCAAATAATGCATAGGCTCAAATGGAGGAGCCTGTAAAGCCTTCAAAACCAAATTAATACTCCAAGGAGGAGAGATTGATGTAATGACAGGCTTGATACGAACCAAAGTCTGTACAAAACAGCTTAGCAATCTTTCTGTGAAATAAGACAGAAAGAGCAGAGATTTTTCACTTCATGGAACTTGCAGACAAACACTTACCGAAACCATCCTGAAGAAACTGTAAAATTCTAGGAATTATAAAAGAATGCCAGGAGAATTTATGAAAAGAACACCATGTAATATAAGTTTTCCAAACTTGATAAAAAATCTTTCTAGAAACAGATTCACGAGCCTGTAACATAGTATTAATCACTGAGTCAGAGAAACCTCTATGACTAAGCACTAGACGTTCAATTTCCATACCTTCAAATTTAATGATTTGAGATCCTGATGGAAAAAAAGGACCTTGAGACAGAAGGTCCGACCTTAATGGAAGTGGCCAAGGTTGGCAACTGGACATCCGAACAAGATCCGCATACCAAAACCTGTGAGGCCATGCTGGAGCTACCAGCAACACAAACGATTGTTCCAAGATGATTTTGGAGATCACTCTTGGAAGAAGAGCTAGAGGCGGGAAAATATAAGCAGGTTGGTAACACCAAGTAAGTGTCAAAGCATCCACCGCTTCCGCCTGAAGATCCCTGGACCTTGACAAGTACCTAGGAAGTTTGTTGTTTAGATGAGAAGCCATCAGATCTATTTCTGGAAGACCCCACATCTGAACAATCTGAGAAAACACTTCTGGATGGAGGAACCACTCCCCCAGATGTAAAGTCTGACGGCTGAGATAATCCGCTTCCCAATTGTCTACACCTGGGATATGTACTGCAGAAATTAGACAAGAGCTGGATACCGCCCAAGAAAGTATCCGAGATACTTCTTTCATAGCTAGGGGACTGTGAGTCCCATCCTGATGATCGACATATGCCACAGTTGTGATATAGTCTGTCTGAAAACAAATGAACGGTTCTCTCTTCAATAGAGAACAAATCTGAAGAGCCCTGAAAATTGCACGGGGTTCCAAAATATTGAATGGTAATCATGGCCTCTTGAGATTTCCAAACCCCTTGTGCTGTCAGAGATCCCCAAACAGCTCCCCAACCTGAAAGACATGCATCTGTTGTGATCACAGTACAGGTTGGACGAACAAAAGAGGAACCTAGAACTATACGATGGTGATCTAACCACCAAGTCAGAGAAAGTCAAACATTGGGATTTAAGGATATTGTGATATCCTTGTATAATCCCTGCACCATTGATTCAGCATACAAAGCTGGAGAGGTCTCATATAAAAACGAGCAAAGGGGATCGCGTCTGATGCTGCAGTCATGAGACCTAAAACTTCCATGCACATAGATACTGAAGGGAATGATTGAGACTGAAGGTTCCGACAAGCTGAAACCAATTTTAATCTTCTCTTGTCTGTTAGAGACAGTCATGGACACTGAATCTTTCAGGAAACCTAAAAAGGTTACCCTTGTCTGAGGAATCAAGGAACTTTTTGGTAAATTGATCCTCCAACCATGTCTTTAAAGAAATAACACTAGTTGATTTGCGTGAGATTCTGCAGAATGTAAAGACTGAGCAAGTACCAAGATATCGTCCAAATAAGGAAACACCGCAATACCCTGTTCTCTGATTACAGAGAGTAGGGCACTGAGAACCTTTGAAAAGATTATTGGAGTTGTCGCTAGGCCAAATGGAAGAGTGACAAATTGGTAATGCTTGTCTAGAAAAGAGAATCTCAGAAACTGAAAAAATTATCTGGATGAATCGGAATATGAAGATATGCATCCTGCAAGTCTATTGTGGATATATAATGTCCTTGCTGAACAAAAGGCAGAATAGTCCTTATAGTCACCATCTTGAAAGTTGGTACTCTTACATAACGATTAAATATTTTTAGATCCAGAACTGGTCTGAATGAATTTTCTTTCTATGGGACAATGAATAGATTTGAATAAAACCCCAGACCCTGTTCCCAAAACGGAACTGGCATGATTAACACTGAAAACTCCAGGTCTGAAACACACTTCAGGAAAGCCTGAGCCTTTACTGGATTTGCTGGGATGCGTGAGAGAAAAAAACTTCGCACAGGAGGTCTTACTCGGAATCGTATTCGATACCCCTGAGAGATAATACTCAGAATCCATTGATTTTGGACAGAATGTGTCCAAACATCCTTGAAAAATCTTAGTCTGCCCCCTGCCAGCTGAGCTGGAATGAGGGCCACACCTTCATGCGGACTTGGGGGCTGGCTTTGGTTTCTTAAATGGCTTGGATTTATTCCAATTTGAAGAAGGTTTCCAATTTGAAACATATTCATTGGGGGAAGGATTAGGTTTCTGTTCCTTATTTTGTTGAAAGGAACGAAAATGGTTAGAAGCTTTAGATTTACCTTTAGGTCTTTTATCCTGAGGCAAAAAAACTCCCTTCCCCCCAGTGACAGTTGAAATAATCGAATCCAACTGAGAACCAAATAACTTATTACCGTGGAAAGAAAGAGATAGCAATCTAGACATAGAAGCCATGTCAGCATTCCAAGATTTAAGCCACAAAGCTTTTCTAGCTAAAATAGCTAAAGACATATATTAAACATCAAGTTTGATTATATCAAAAATGGCATCACAAATAAAATGGATTAGCATGTTGAAGCAAGTGAACCATGCTAGACAAATAAGAATCCATTTCTTGTTGCACTAAATTTTCCAAACAAAAAGTTGATACAGCTGCAACATCAGCCAAAGAAATTGCAGACCAGAGAAGATGCCCAGAATATAAATAGGCTTTCCTTAGATAAGATTCAAGTTTCCTATCTAAAAGGATCTTTAAAAGAAGTAGTATCCTCCATAGGAATAGTAGTACGTTTAGCAAGAGTAGAGATAGCCCCATTAACTTTGGGGATCTTTTCCCAAAACTCCAATGTAACTGCTGGCAAAGGATACAATTTTTTAAACCTTGAAGAAGGAATAAAAGTACCACCAGGCCTATTCCATTCCTTAGAAATCATATCAGAAATAGCATCAGGAAGTGGAAAAACCTCTGGAATAACCACAGAAGGTTTATAAACAGAATTTAAACGTTTACTAGTTTTAATATCAAGAGGACTAGTTTCCTCAATATCCAATGTAATCAACACTTCTTTTAACAAAGAACGAATGTACTCCATTTTAAATAAATAAGTAGATTTGTCAGTGTCAATATCTGAGGAAGGATCTTCTGAATCAGATAGATCCTCATCAGAGAAGGATAATTCAGTATGTTGTCGGTCATTTGAAATTTCATAAACTTTATGAGAAGTTTTAAAAGACCTTTTACGTTTATTAGAAAGCGGGATGGCAGACAAAGCCTTCTGAATAGAATCAGCAATAAAATCTTTTAAATTCAAAGGTATATCTTGTACATTAGATGTTGAAGGAACAACAACAGGCAATGCACTATTACTGATGGACACATTCTCTGCATGCAAAAGCTTATCATGACAACTATTACAAACCACAGCTGGAGAAACAATCTCCACAAGTTTACAACAAATGTACTTAGCTTTGGTAGAACTGTTATCAGTCAGCAGGGTTCCAACATTGATTTCTGAGACAGGATCAGATTGAGACATCTTGCAAATGTAAGAGAAAAAAAAACAACATATAAAGCAAAATGATCAATTTCCTTATATGGCAGTTTCAGGAATGGGAAAATAATGCAAACAACATAGCCATCTGATAGAGAAAAAAGGCAAGAGGCATATAGGAATGGGGTTTTAAATAATAAAAATAATTGGCGCCAAGTATGACGCACAACACAGACAGAAATTTTTTTGGTGCTAACAACATCCGGAAATGACACACTCGCGTCATCAAAGACGCAACCTTGTGAAAGGACGAATTTGTGTAATCGAACGTAACTTTGCGTCAAAAAAATCTCGCCCCAAAAATGACACAATATACTTTGGCATTTTGCGCCCTCGCGAGCCTAATTTTGCCTGCGAATTAAAAAGAACAGTCAATTGAAAAAACAAATTTTTCCTAAAAAATGCATTTCCCAGATATGAAACAGAGTGTCTTAAGTCATGAAAAACATACTTATCGAAAGAAACCTATCCACAGATAGCAGATAGCCAAACCAATACTGAAATGGTTATCAGTAGAGGTAATGGAATATGAAAGTATATTGTCTATCTGAAAAGGGAGGTAGGAGATGAATCTCTACGACCGATAACAGAGAACCTATGAAATAGATCTCCCGTGAGGAAAACCATTGCATTCAATAGGTGATACTCCCTTCACAGGTCTTAGATTACGGCATCTCGCCGAAACTAGTAGGACCAGCTGTCTCTCTGCTACCGTGCTGGTATTTACTACAATTTTATTTTTCACCAATAAAGTCATTTGAAGTTTTTGAAAATTGGAACTCTTGAATCTCTTTTTTGCTTATTATTCACGGACTACAAGGAGCCCGTTTTCCTTCAAGAGCCCATACAGCCTCATACTCCTCTCTTTGGCTTTCCGTTACACTATCCTGCATCGCCCCAGGAGAGCTGAAGATTCGGAACCCGGCGCTAAGAGCGGATTGGTAGAGACTCACACACCCCTTTGCGGCATGCCCCAATGATGACGTCAGTCGCTTGCAAGATTCAGGTGGCGCTGTAGAGGAAGGCTCGTCTAGTGTATAATCCCGCACAGGAGCTGCGGTTCACCAGGACGACGGAGCCTTTGCCCTGAAAGCTGCTGACACCTCTTGTGCAAGTTTGAGTGAAGCCGTTCATCAGCTATTGTGGGGTGAGTCTAGAGGTTCACATCCTCTGTACCTATTACTGTTACTGACTTACTGCTCACAAGCTCTATTAGTGCTTATAGAAATGGAAATGTGCTCTCTCAGGGGTTAATGCTTTATTTGAATACACAGCTTTTTTGTCACATTGGAGTACCTAACTTCACATTACAAGTTACGGTGATAGTGAACCCTGGGGAAATTGTCTGTGTTTTGTGTCCCTTCACATCCCTCTGACATTCACTGTACTCAGAGGAATCGGGCTTCAAAATGCTGAGAAGCGCATATCAACGTAGAAATCTTAGCACAAACTTATTTCACCACCTCCATAGGAGGCAAAGTTTGTAAAACTGAATTGTGGGTGTGTTGAGGGGTGTATTTATAGGCATTTTGACTTTTGGGAAACTTTGCCCCTCCTGGTAGGATTGTATATACCATACGTCACTGTCACAAATATCTCAGGATTCAGCTGCTAAGGAGTTAACTTTGTGTAGCTTGCACTCAAAACAGTTATTTGTTTTCAAGAAGAATTGTGTTTGTATTTTCTTTGAAGTGCCAGAACCCCCTAAATAGCCACCAAATGTAAGTGTGTATGCATTGGGTCATAAAGTCACTGAAACTCTTAGTCACAGAGATACACAGGATAAAGTTTATGGCTTAAGCTGTCAATAGAATGCCTGATGCAAAACAGGCTCTTCATTACAAAAACTGACCAGGTCACTGACAGGATATTGGTATATTATGTACATATGTGGGTTAAAAGTGTTATAACCTTAACGGCAGGTAAATATGACAACCTATGGCATATTTGATATCAAAACGATTCTCCCAATAAAACTAAAAAGGTTCTAAATATGTAAATATAGAAATTTCTTACCTAGCAGGAATGATAATGGATTGTATAAATTCAGGCAAGAAATTAGTCTATTGAAGGTTGTAAAGACAGGGGGGTTTCTTAGCCCGCCCAGGAGGGTGTGGTTAAGCAACCTGATCTCTAAAAAGTAGGGTTTAAGAATCTTATTTTTTAACAATAAGATTGTCATCCTTACAAGGGGAGCTGCTGTACAGAAGTAAGGAGCCATCTTTTCCATGCCAGCCCCTGGCGCAGATCTTGAAGACTAGGAAAGTATTCAATTCTGTTTTTCTCCTTTTTATTTTAAAATACTGTTTGCGTGTGTAATTTTATTTGTAACAACTTTTTATTAATAATGCATTGTGCATAATATTTTTGGCATAATAAATAATTCCTTTATTAAGTTTGGCCTTTGTCTAATAATTGAACCACGTTACTGAAAGAGACTGGAATATTAGAACTGTATAATTTTAGGTTATTTTCTGCTAAATTGTATTTCTAGAGTTAATGTGTAAAGTCTGGGGTTTTCCTTAAGATTTTCCCTTTAATACATTTTAAGTTGTGGCAGCATTTGAGCTATAGGATTTATAGTTTATTGTGGGTGGCATTGAAAAGGGATTGTTGGGCATTTCTCTTACGTCTAGTACAGATTAAGGGAGTGCGAATTAACTCTTGCACCCACTAAACTGAATCACAAGCTTGCCTGGTGTGGCTAGATTGTGACCTATAGGTGACAGAAAAGGGGGCTGAAAACCCTTTCTGTGCCAAATAAGTGACTGGCGCAGGGTTGGATAACCTTGGTTCGTCACAGTCACTAACTCATGGACTCTTGCCAATTACATGAAAGAAACTGGGTTTAATATCGATTCAAGTATATATAAAGCAACGTGGCTTTATGTGGGCTATACGTTGCTTTTCTTCTTGAAGGAGTTTGCCCGATTGGAAAACAAAATGCATAAAGAATCTTGGGTCCTGGATTAAAGCAGACACTGGTCCTGTGGCACGGGATGGTGTTACATATGAAAAGAAAAACCCATATTTGCAGTTGAATGAACATTTGTATTGTTAAGTAATTTTTTGTGCACGTTGGCTACTTTTATTTAGACTTTTATTTTTTCTTCGACAAGACTGAGAGTCTTGTATTTTCTATCAAGCAGCATATTGATCAAAGATCTTTTACATGGACTGATTAGTTCATATAGATTTACTAGTGCTACATATACTTATAAGCACCAATATTCTGTGTGTTTGATAACATATTGTGATATTCCTTGCTGGGCAAGGTTAAATCATCTAAGTTTCAGTCTTGAAAATTAATTCATTTAAGCAAATTCTAACGTAACACTATGCAAAAGGTAACCAAATAAATGTTAAACGTAAATACAACATTATCTGTAGTAAACGATTAACTGCAACGTAGAGAACAATCCACAAATCATAACGGATTTGGAAATATCTATTTTTTAAATGTAAAATGTAGTTTTAGATTTCTACCAACCTGAACTACATTATATGTATTTTCGTACCTCGACACGTGTGTGAAAGCATCCAACAGCACTGATTCAAACTCTCTGGTGAATTCAGGTCCCTTGCGCTTGCTGTTCTGGATAACATCATTGGCTAGGTACAGGAAGGTTAGTTTCCGGCTTGACTTGGCTGCAGGAACAGAGGAGGACAAGTCAATAATCAGTAGCAGCAAAGATCCATAATAATACAGCTCAGTCATAAACATTTCATTGTCTCTACACACAAATAGCTATTTATCTTTTTTTTTTTTTTTAATTCATTTAAAAAGGGACACTGTACACTAGATTGATCTCTGCATAAATGTTTTGTAGATTATCGATTTATATAGCCCATTTGTGTAACAATATATAGATTTGATTTTTTTGGTAATAACATTGTGCTGATTTTCAGACTCCTATCCAAGCCCTAAAATATCAGATGTTGACCCAGGTCTACAGAGTCCTGCTGCTCTTGTGTGTGTAATCTGTCTTTTCATATGCAGGGAAGGGGGGGGGGATTGGGGGGGTTCTGCTTCCCTTTCACTGGGTGTCCCAGACTAACCCCATGAACAGTGCTAAACTTGGAGTTTCTAAATACGTTTTTATACTGGATTTTTACATCAGTATCGGTGCATATTCTTCTTTATAGTAGTGTCTATTACATGCAGTCATATGCAAATTGATGTACACTGTCCCTTTAAGTTTATAAAAGAAAACCATAAAAGAAAACCATAAAAATTATTGCATAGCCAATCAGTACATATACGCAAGTATTCCCCCATGCCTTCCAATAGAAGTAGTTTACATCACTACCAATGCACCAGAGAAGTCAGGGTCAGATATGCAAATTATATATACACACACAATACCGCACAGTTATTGCTTCCATACTGTGTATGACCACAGAGTTTCCTTACAGTGTAAGTGAAGCAAAGAAGAAACCACTTCTGGACTGCTGTTTCAAGTTTATTAACTCTCATCAGCAAAAGATAAGTTTGTTTTACTGCTTAGTGAAGCTTTTTTCCAGACAAAAAGCAATATTCATTCCAGGCAATAAGAAATAAGGTTTTGTTTTTTCTGCACTTACCCCATAAGGAGATTCTGTGGTCAGCAAAAACTGAGATATTAAATATATAATTTGCATATATTACCCAGAGTTCTCAGGTACATTGGCAACAATGTATACCGAATACTTCTATGGGAAGGCAAGCAGGGTTACTTTCCTATATATGCTGATTGGCTATACACGTGTACACTCTTGAGCTTACATTTCTACTTTTCAACAAAGGATAACATGAAAATAAATATATATTTTTTTACAATAGAAGTAAATTAGAAAGTTGTTTAAAATGTTATGTTTTGGGGCGGAGCTGACTGCCGTGCAGAGCAGACACACTATTACAGAGCTCCTCTGTTGAATCGTCTAACTAAACCTTTTTTTGCTTTCAAAAAGTTCTCCTTTTACCCTGAATTGTTCCGGTACACTGCTGGAGGTAATTCTGTACAAATAGTGGGTTACTACGCTCAAACTTTCAACTTTATTTTGCGGACAGACCGGAGCTCTTGGTCACATAGTGAAGACCGCACGCCTATAGCTACCTGGCCTTCCCTGCTCAAGCACACTACACACCCATCACTCCGGAGGGTCGGGGATCCGCTCCGGAGTCTACACTGCTATCAAAAGGTGTGCGGTGTGCTGCGAGGCGCCAAGTACAGACCTGTGGAGATACTTCAAAGGACCAGTTCTGAGTCTCATCTCCGGATCAGAGTGAGTCACATTTCACATTACTATATGCCCCGCACTCACATGATATAGGGCTCTTTAGCCCATCAGTTGCGCCAGCAGCCCTAATAGTGCCTTAGTGACATTTATACAGCCACAACAGGTTACAACGATTTTGGCGCGAATCGCCATTTCTCTTCTATTTTATGCTGCGCAACTGAAAGTAACACAGCGTGGAGCAGCCTAAGTCCCCACGCTGTGATTTTGGAAATATATGCACTCTGAGGGTCAGTATAATTGACTTTAACATATATAACAAGCAATCCTTCTAACTGGTGGACTATAACAAAGGAGTCCTTATAATAATCCCAGCAGTATAAGATAATACTGTGACCATCAGACTGTGCACTTCACAAGGATATCTTTACTTAACGTTAATCACATCTTTATTGCATAGGAGTGGTGCTATTTCGTGTACATCTGGATTTCCCACTGTGTATGTAGACTGTTCACTTTCAGTGCTTAATTTTGTACCACAACTACAGATATTTATGGTGACAAAGAAGATAACACACAGCAACAACTCCTTTATCTATAATTCTGATAGATACTACACTGTGGCACACATGATTTGCTAATTGCACCTCCTAGGGGGGAGAGAGTTCACAGCCCCAGGGCCCTGGTATATCCCCATCACACTTGCCCTCATTTTATTATAAGTGATACAAGTGACTGGCTTGTGCCTTTTAACCTATATCAATGGCACAGCCGAATAAAAGAAAACCTAAGCTAGCTGCAGCCCCTAAAAGGACGGTGGCAGACCACTTCAGCCCTATCTCACCGTCCACTCATGAGGACTCACAGGACAGCTCAACCTCTCCTACATCTATGTCAGATACAGTGACCACCACCCTACGGGCTTTGCAGGATGCGGCCCCAGCAACTGTGACACCCACATTTATTTTAACATCTCTACAATCCTTGCTTGAGGCACATCACTCCTCCTTTCAGACCCAAATCACTGCTTCACTAACAGACCTGAGACGAGATTTAAACTCTGCTTCAGAGCGATTAGATACAGTGGAAAGGAAACAGGAAGATATGGCGGTGGATCAAGCTAACGTTCTTGCCTATGCCCAAAGCCTTGCAGAGCAACTTACTATGCTAGAAAACAAGATGGCGGATGTTGAAGATCGTTCCCGCCGCAACAATCTACGTCTCAGAGGCATTCCCGAAAATGTGGCCCCGGGTGACTTGGTCACTTTTCTATCTGAATTTTTTGGCCATCTTGCACCACCTTCTACTCCAAACGAGGGACTTATTGACAGAGCTCATAGAGCCCTACGTCCTCGCAGTTTAGCGTCAGACAAGCCAAGAGATGTTATTGTGCGGCTGCACTTCTACACATACAAAGAGCGGCTGGTTAGGGCTTCCCTGGCGAAGCCTCTTCTTTCGGATCAATTTAAAGACATCAATATCTTTGCGGATTTGTCTTTTCATACCCTGCAACAGCGGAAATCTTTTGGAGAATTTACTAAATTTTTAAGGGCTCACAATATCAAGTATAGATGGGGACACCCAACTAGACTTTTTGTTCTAAAGGACAATCACCAACATATTGTCACCACACTGGAACAGAGCCAACATCTCCTGAAAATCTGGAACTCTGAGCTATCACAACAGCCCCCAGCTCAAAGTTCGTTAGATCCGTCAGTCCCACAATGGGACCCACTTCCACAAAGACATACCAGCTCCTCTGCTGCCTTAAATCAAGCTCAAGACGAAGAAGATGGCTGACCTAAAGATGGTAAAGTGGGTAATGTGTCTATGCCCATTTTCCCTTTAACATTATACTGAGACTGTAAGCCTTTTTGTTTTCTTGTATTCTAGCTCTAAAAGTATTATATAAAACGGTTAGTGTGAATTCTCCCTTTTTATGTACACCTTTTTTTTTTTTTTTTTATGTTTCGTTTGGTTTATTTGTGACTATTTACTTTATTATGCTATGTACATTTGTTTTGTTTATTCTAAGCTTAGGTCCTGCTTTGTCAAGTATAAGTGTCTTGTCTTATGACATTTCTAATTCACCAAGGACCGATGTTCTATTAACCTTATTCTATGCTATAGACTCTAAGAAGGGAAAGAAGGTAAGGTATTTAAAACATAAAAACTCAATATTGTACCCACACATAGTTATGCTCTTCATGTTGACTATATGTTACCTTTCCACTTGTATGCCATTTATAGAGCTTGTATACATGGCTAGATCTATAACTATATTGCAAGGGGTCAGTAACAGGGTGACTTTTCTCTTCAGAGAATAGAATACTGAGCTCATTGTAGACCAACAATAGATACCCTCTCCGACTCCTACACTCACTCCTAGTACTGAAATTTTAGGCCTCTGATACACCGCTTATTAGACGTGTACACTAGGTAACCTCTAAACGTGGAGTCCTATACTTGCGCTAGTTGAGGTATAGCTTTAGAAAAGAGGAGACTCGTACTACATAATAGGAGCAATATATCAGTTTTATAACTATACTATAGTTGAAATATATAGCCCTGGCCTACTAGATTGTAGTGTGCTTACACAACTTAAGGGATGACTCTACCATTATTATTTCAGGTATACTGACGCAGTATTGTCACTTCTAAAGGGAAAAAGAGAATAAGAATAGAAAAAGAAAACCTAGTGCTTATATAACTATGTTAAGTTGATTTTGTTTATGCTAAGCTACCTAAATGACAGGTGATTACCCTTCAATACTATGTTGAGGTATGGTTCTATTATTCAGCTTAAATGGTGCTTCTGTTCAAGTTATTGTTGTGTATTGATATGTTGCAACCACTGATACTAAATGTGCTGTCTATATTGATGACTGATGTGGTATCATATCGTTATGCCATATGGAAATTTCGCCCATATTGCTTGTATTTACACTATGTCATGTCCTTATTCTTCAACCTGCACAGTAACCTTTTTTCTTAACAATGTTCTGGAGCTGTCCTTCAGCTATCCTTGCCATTTATATAGCCCACACAGATAGCTCCACTTACTTCTACTATGTGATGTAATCCCTGAGGAATCTCAAGGCTATTTACTACTATGCTAAAGTATAATCTTTTTTATCTCCAGGAGTTTAAATGTTGGTTTGGTTTTACCTATTATTGTTATATTGACATTCTGTAACCAGTTAACACAGTTACAATGTTTATTTAATCAATACACTATGTTCTTTCCATGCCATGTTATTTGAATGAGATATCTCTGTGATATACAAACATGCTGAGATGAAACATTACCCAATATCTACCTGTATTTCTAATCCTTACTATAGCACACTTCTACACTCTCTTTTTTTTTTTTTTTTTCTCTCTCTCTTCTCTCCTCCCTTCCCTTCTATGTTTGTCTCTCCCGGGCCCGGGGATCTTGTTCTCTCTCCCCCCCTCCCCTTCTATTTGCTTGTTCTCACATACTAGTTAGTCGACAACAACTTCTGCTCTCTGGTACTTGTTACCGTCCACCCCCATTTAAAGTACTCTGAATTGATTTTCAGAGGCTACATACGCGGTTTATCTTAAATACATACCGCATCTGTCTATCTACACTGTATTGACTACACCATTGGTTTTGGAGATCGTGCTGAGTTTTTTTTTTTTTTTCCTCTCTTCTCCTCCTTCCTCCTTCCCTCCTCCCCACCCCCTCTCCCTTCCCTTCTCACTTCCTAATCCCTCCCTTCCAGTAACCTTTCCCAATACATCGCTACATCTAAAACAGTAGGCGAGATTTTAGGGGAACCATGCCATATAATTGTGTGACCCACAATGCCAGGGGACTTAATTCCCCGACCAAACGCAGTATATTCCTTAGATCTCTGGCTCAGTCCAGAGCTCATCTTGTCTTTATTCAGGAAACCCACTGGGTGAAAGGTGTGAAAATACCTATTCAATCTAAACTATTCCCGGTGATTGAGGCCGCCAGTTTCTCCCAGAAATCTAGAGGGACGGCCATTCTCATTCACAAAGATATCTCCTACGAGAATGTCCTAGTTGATTCGGATCCTCAGGGTAGATATCTGATTCTTATCTGTAAATTGGATGGGGTCACTTATACACTTGCTTCTTATTATGGTCCTAATAAACAACACATCCGATCAGTACGTAAATTCCTTCAGAAATTGGAATCTATACGTCAAGGTCTTCTACTACTAGCTGGAGACTTCAACATTGTCTGGGACCCTCACCTAGATCGTAAATCTGAGGCGACTCGTAGGGTCAATAAGTCCGATACTGAACTCTCCCACAAGTTTCGGAATTTGATATATCAATTTAACCTATTTGATGTCTGGCGCGCTCTCAATGCTTCAGCCCGAGATTACACCTATTTTTCGTCTGTCCACCGCTCATATTCACATATTGATTTTTTCTTTTGTGATCCAGGTCTTTTAGATAGTATAACCCGTTCCTGGATCCCTCAATGTCCATGGTCGGACCACGACCCGGTCCATATTACCTTGCGTTCCCTGGTGGAGCTTCAACGACCTTCAACATGGCGACTATCCTCTCATTTATTTTCCTCTCCAGAGACGGAGGCTTCCATTTTGAAGGACCTCACAGAGTTTCTGCTCTTAAATGATACCCATGAAGTGAATGATTTCACCTTATGGGCCGCTTTGAAGGCGTATATCCGGGGGTCTTTTATAAGAATTGCCGCTGCGCTGAAGAAACGTAAAGGGGAAACCCTTGCAAAACTCTCAGTGAACCTCCGTAACGTGTCGAACGAGCACAAAACCAACCCCACAGTACAGCTCTCTGAGAAATTGGCGGACCTTAAAAGGCAGATAGTCGGGTTGGAAAACGAGAGATCGGCGGAGAGACTCCTGAGATTAAAAGAGGTATATTACCATAAGGGGAACAAGGCCGATAGGTTACTCGCTAATAAGTTGAGACAGAGGACAGCAGCGGCACGTATCCCCATGCTAAAGGTGAGGGGACAAACCGTCACTAAACCTAAAGATATTGGCAAAGCCTTTGCAACTTATTATGCCTCCCTTTATAACCTGAAACAAGATAGTGGACTCCAGCCCCCAACCCAAGATGTCATTGACTCCTTCCTTGCCACCCTAGGGTTCCCCAAGACAAGGAAGATTTTCTACAAAGGCCCATCTCTGCATTAGAAATTAAGACAGCAATTAAATCCCTCAAAGCTTTTAAGTCACCGGGACCGGATGGCTTCTCAGATTTATTCTATAAAAAATTCCAGACAAAACTGATCCCCATTCTAGTGCGTTTCTTTACATTGGCGAGTTCTCAGGGTACCTTCCCGACTGAATTCCTACAGGCTGTGATTATCACTCTCCCGAAACAGGGGAAAGACTTAACACTATGCGAATGTTACAGGCCTATCTCACTATTAAACCTGGACATCAAGCTATATGCCAAAATATTGGCTTCACGCCTGAATACTCTTTTACCCATACTAATCGATCCTGACCAGGTGGGTTTCGTGATGGGACGTCAGGGACCCGACAATACCAGAAGGCTTTTAAATGTCTACTTTGAGGCTCATAGAATGAGTCTGCCCTGTGTCACCCTGTCGTTGGACGCTGAGAAAGCCTTCAACAGGGTGGACTGGGGGTATATGTTTGCTGTGTTGCGAAGGTTTGGACTTCCGGAGTCTTTTATCAAATCTATAACAGCGCTATATTTTAACCCATCGGCAATGATTAAAGGACTTGGATTCTGCTCAGAGCCATTTACAATCACCAATGGTACGAGACAGGGGTGTCCCTTGTCTCCCCTTGTCTTTGTCCTCGTTATGGAACCGTTGGCCGAAGCTATTCGATCATGCTCCCAGATTAGAGGGGTTGAGGTTCATCATACCGAACAGAAAATTGCACTGTTCGCAGATGATGTGACGGTCCTTACGTCTGACCCTCTTGCTTCACTGCCTCATTTGTTTTCTTTACTGGAGAGATTCACCCTGGTCAGCTTTTATAAACTCAATGTTCTTAAAACGGAGGCGTATGCCATGAATATCCCGGAGGATTCCCTTGATATCCTCCGAAAGCAGTATAAATTTCTGTGGTCGACGCTATATATTAAACACTTGGGTGTCTATCTATCTCACCTTATACCAACCATAATTGATCTTAATTTCTCACCATTGTTAAAGGCCATTGAAAAATCTACAGAAACATGGAATGTCCCCTCGCTATCTTGGCTGGGGCGAATAGCCGCGTTTAAAATGAGCCTCCTCCCCAAATTGACGTACCTTTTTCGTTCTCTGACAATCCCGATCCCCAGATCTATAATTCATAAACTTCAACAGCACTGCAATAAGTTCATTTGGCGTAATAAGGCTCCTAGAACTGCTACCCATATCCTGCAACAGCCAATACTGGCGGGAGGGGCAGCGGCCCCCAGTATACTGAGATACCACGAAGCCGCAAGATTATCCCAAGTGACCCAATGGGGCTCAACTTTAGAAAGTAAATGGGCTGCTATTGAACAGGCATCGATTCCAGAAGGATACACTCTGAGAGATCTCATTTGGATCCCCATAAAGTCAAACCTGAAATTTTGGGACAAAATTCATAATCTGCCTGGTATCGCCCCGCACCCATCGCCAATTCACTCCCTTAGAGGATTATTATTGTCACTATCTGATATGCATCCAAACATTTGGGCTAACATGGGCCTGGTTAAGATTGCGGACCTCTATGTTGATGATAAACTGCCCACTCTCCACGTATTCCTTCGAGAGTTTAATCCACCCTCAGTCTTGCATTTCGAATTTTGGAGACTATGCAGTTTCCTCAGATCTTGGGGCTTTGCCAACGACCCATTGAGACCCAAAACTAAATGGGAGGCGAGATGGGTTTCAACACTTCCACCTAAGAGATTACTGTCTATCATATTTAGATATCTTAAACCCCCCGGTTTTTTCTAAATCTCCTCCAATAAGGCAATGGGAATCCTCTTTGGCTCTCACCCATGACCCACAGGTGTGAAGAAATGCAACCCTACTAACCAGGAAAGCCATACATTGTACAACTCTATATGAGTTGTTCCTCAAAGTTCTTTTACAATGGCATATGACTCCTATCCGCCTGTTTAAGATATCATCTGTCAACTCTCCTAAATGCTGGAGAGACTGTGAGGCGTTGGGGACCCCTCAACACATTTGGTGGTCCTGCCCGCAGGTCCAACCCCTTTGGCAGCAAGCCACCAAGTACTGTAACTCTAGGAGTGTTCAAGTATTGCTATCCCCAAGCATGGGTTTATTCCATATACTACCCACGCATCTGACAATGCCACAAAAGTTGTTCTGTATCTACCTATTCCTTGCCATAAAATTGGCAATAGCTCGTAAGTGGCTGCAGCGAACCCCTCCCACCTGGGATCAGGTGGTAGACATACTACGGTATGTGAGGACTATGGAATCTTATGTCTCTCACATACACGGATCGGAGAACCTCCAGATCATGATCTGGTCATATGGTCCGGAATAATTTCTGCTTGCACACCTCACCCTCCCTTTGTCTCTGTACGAATACTCAGGTTATACCCCACATCCCCCTATCTACTTCCCCTATTCCTACTCCCCTCCTTAACATGAAACCCTCTATCCCACACTATCCCCAGAAATAATTTTTTTTTTTTTTTTTTCCTCTCTCTCTCTTGCTTTCTTTCTTTCTTTCAAGGCTCAGCACGGTCTTGAAAAGATCAGTTTAGTATCCTACTCCTATACACACAATGGATACATTATGGTGTTGGTAATGACAGCTCTCTCATGGTCTCACACACTATGTACCTAATGCTATCATACCCGGACTAAGGGACAGTAAATTGTCTTTTTGTATAAGATAGATTGTGATGATCTCCCTCAGATGATCCAGAGGAGACTAGATTAGCCATGGACACTGGTTTACATTGTTTTGCGTATCCCTCTGGAAAGTATTTATAAGGAAAAAATGAAAAATGTAATACATAGAAATTGTGACATTATGCATTGATGTTATTTGTAAAATCTACCATTGTTGATGTTATTGACATTTCTTTGAATAAAAACTATTTAAAAAAAAAAAAAATGTTATGTTTTATCTAAATAGAACATCTCATGAAAGAAAAAAAATTGGGTTTTAAGTCCCTTTAATTCTGTGCACCAGCTAAACGATATGAGACGCTATCCAATTGTTACCAGTAAACAGGATCTACTACCGTGTTAATACTATACATAAACCACACAGATCTGTTGCATAGATATACATCTCTAAGCCATGTTCTGTATCAAGCATAAATTATCTCTGTCCCTCGCTATCAATATTAGTCTCATGCACAAAAAGAACAAGCTGTACAGTGAATTGGTCATAGTAAAAGTCTAAATAAAGCAATACTTACATAATCAAACATCAAATAGTTAACAAGAGCCTGAAAATTCAATAGAACTTGAACTTATGAATTTGTGCAGCAAGGCTATCAGCACGGGAAAGGATCTTTCATGTTGCTATAGCTCCTGCTGAGCCGTGCACTTGCATATAGGCCAGCTCGGGTTTTGATTGGCAGATTGCGAAGGTGCTGAAGTGTGTATGTTTTGTGAGCTAGCACAAGGTCAGTCATCCGTACTTGCTCTGTTATTGGAGCTTTCAACCTATCTTTCAGTGGGCAGTGGAATTACTAAACTTTTATATTATAAATATCTTTAAAAGTGTGCCAAAAAACAAAATATACATATATATACATATATATATATACATATATATATATATATATATATATATATATATATATATATATATATATATATATACAGAATGTGTTTCCATGTACTATATATGACAATGAGAGTAGAACATGACTATAATGTCCCTTTAAACAGGAACTGTAGACAAACATTTGTCATTCAAATAAATGTAACCACTATTAAAATATGTATGCAATGTGTGTATATAAGTAAAGTGAATGTAAATTTTCATGAATGAGTGCCCAGTTATTAAAAATACTATTAAAAACAAGGGCACTTTAATTCATGAACGTTTACATTGAAGCAGATTTGTTAAAATACTTACCTTTTTCTTCTTCCAAGCCGGACCAGTAATCCCCTGCCAGCAAATCCTCTGTACTTACGTCAGCAATGATGAATCTGGCTTCCTCCAATCATGGCTCCCCCCCAGAGCAAACATTTCCTGAGGCCACGCCGTGATTGGAGGAAGCCGGTTTCGTCATTGCTCTGCTAAGTACAGCATGGGAAGCAGACGGGGGCTCGCTGGTCCGGCTTGGAAGAAAAAGCCAAGTATTTTAACAAAACTGCTCCAATGTAAACTTTCATGAATGAAAGTGCCCCTGTTTTTAATAGTATTTTATTTATACATGAAACTCAAAAAATTTCTTTCATGATTCAGATAGAGAATACAATTTTAAACACCTTGGCTAATTATATTTTATTATCCAATTTGCTTAGTACCCTTGGTATCCTTTGTTGAAAAGCATAACTAGTAGGGGTGTGCATCTTCACTGGTCTCACAATTCAATTCCGATTATCCTGTCAACAATTCGATTCCGCAATGCATCACGATTACTGCCAATGATTTTCATGAACTTGTTCTATTCCATATTTTATTTCTTTTTAATATAAATATAAATATATATATATATATATATATATATATATACACACAAACACACACATATACAAACTATATATATTATATATACACCCACACATATAATATATATGCTGCGCACACACACACACATATATATACATATATATATATATATATATATATATTATATTTCAAACAACTGATAAGCTGTACAGTAGTGGTCAATATTCCATAAATCGGGGGAAAGACACAGGAAGGTGGTTATTTCACCCCTCTTCTGTATAGCCAAGACTCTGCTGACCTCGCTGCTTCCTCTCTCTCCCCAGTATGCACTGAGTCTGGAGTTCAAGAATAGCTTTGTCTCCCTAACAACAGCTGCATGCTCAAGGGAGTCTAGCTCCGGGTGTTACACAATCTGCACCACATCAGGACTTGCTGTGCACAATGCACAGATATCTGACACGGAGAGCACTCCAAGTCCAACAGACCTCCCCCTCTCACACACAAATGTTCCGGTCAGGAATTTTTATGACACCTACTGCCGACAGCAGCCTCATGTAAACAGTGAAAGTGCTGGACTTTCTCTGTTTGTTGTATTAATTTATTTTGTAATTTTCCCTATGGGCCTTGCACCTAGGCTTGTCTGGGGTTAACTGCCTGTGACTCTGGAGACAGCACAGCTATAGCACCCAGGGCTGAGCATGTTGCAGGGTCATGGGATGTGTACCTGGTCCAATATGAGAATGCAGTCCCCTTCTGTGTTTTGTATTATATATATATATATATAATTTCTATAATATATTGTATATAATATATATTGTATATAATATATATATATTTTTTTTTTTTTTTTAATATAGATATGAATATATATATATATACACAGGTATATATATATATATATATATATATATATATATATATATATATATTATATTGTATATAATATATATATATATATATATATATTAATAATGCTAGTTTAGACTTAACAGATAAGACATGGAATTTATTTTTCATATTTTGGAAACTTTATCCATGTTCTTAATAAAGCTCTTTATAATCCTGTCTGTAGAATGACGGGCTACACAAGCAAATTGAAGTGCAGTATTATATGCTTATTATAATTGAGGGAGGGTAAAATTGAAGCATATTGTATTTGCTCAGATGAGCAAAATAAATCGGAAGAAACCCGGTACATCAAAAGAAAATTATTTTCGCGAGTTCAACTCATTCATGACTCAGTTGAGGACAGAGGGAGTTGAAGTTTCTTATCTATAACAGTGCGGTGGGAGGAAGAACAGCCAAAGATTAAACAGTGAGTGAGTTTGACGGCTGTGCATAGAGATCAGTGGAGGGCGTGGTGATCTCTTCTCAGAACAGCAGCACTGGCTTGTGAGCAGAGGGAGGGAGACCATTGATTGCTATGTGTGTGCCTGTGTTTTACCCGGCCATCAACCTGAGGGCTTATCGCGGCATACTGAATATCACTGGCTGCTATGTGTGCCTGTGTATTGGTGCTATAGCAGGTACCTACGCTGCCTTAGAAATTGTCAAAAGCTATTTTCTGCATCCTGGACTCATTTGGATGAGCTGCCTAGTTGGACGCAGAACAGAAAAGTGGTGTTGGTCCCGGAGGCGGGGTCAATGATCTCACTGACCCTGAATCGAATCGGATCTGCATCGATGCAGCATCGTTAACCGGCTGCATCGCGATGCATCACAATAACGATTATTTTCAGCACCCCCTAATAACTAGGTAGGCTCAGGAGCTGGGAGCTAGCTTGCCGATGGTGGCTGCACATATATACCTTTTATCACTGGGTTACCAATGTGCTGCTCCTTCAATAAATAAATGTAGCCACCAATCAGCAAGCGCTACCAAGATACTGAACCAAAAATAGGCCGACTCCTACGCTTACATTTTTGCTTTTTCAAATAAAGATATCAAGAGAATGAAGAAAAATTGATAATAGGAGTAAATTAGATAAAGTTGCTTAAAATTGTATGCTCTATCTGAATCATGAAAGTTTAATTTTGACTAGACTATCCTAAAAATGTTACTATTTCAATTATTCATGTAATCATTAGTATTCTCCTTCCAATAAATTGCATTTGAAAAGTTAATCAAATATTAATGATTAACCAATTAAACTGGAGATAGTTAACCTCCAAATAATTTCATTCATTTAAATGATCTATGTATGCAGATCTAATGACCAGGGCCGCCACTAGAAATTTTGGGGCCCCTTACTTAACCATTGATTAGGTCCCCCCCACCCCTTTGACATGTGCAATTTTGGACCAAGTGACTAAAATGTATAGCACTTTATTCTCAAGTGTAGTCAAACTATATGATGACAACAGCATGCAGTGGCTGAAAGGAAGAGCTCTGAACTGCCTAAAAAAATAATTTAAAGGTTAAGTGGTGAATTGGTGACTTCCGGAAAGGTCTCAGTCTCAAAGTCTGTAGAAAGATGTGAATAATCAGTAGTAAGGTCAAAATGTCCTAAAAATGATCAGACAATGGACACACACACAAACTCAAACTTGCACATACACCCATGGAAACACCCACAGAGCAGCCTTAGAAAACACACAAAGACATACACACTCACAGACACCCACAGAAAACACACAAAGACATACATACACACACACCCTCACTGCAACATCCACAGAAAACACACACACACAGACATACACACACAGACATACACACACAGACACACACAAACACCCTCAGAGACACCCACAGGAACTGCACAGACATACATACACACACCCTCATAGGGACACCCACAGAAAACACAGACATACGCGCACACCCTCAGAGACATCCACAGAAACACAAAAAGACATACGCATACACCCTCACAGAGACACCCACAGAAAATGCACAAAGATATACACACACACACCCTCAGAGACATCTACAGAAAACACAGACATACTTACACACATACACCCTCACAGAGACATCCATAGAAAACACACTAGGGCTGCAACTAACGATTATTTTCATAATCGATTAGTTGGTCGATTATTTTTTCGATTAATCGGATAAAAAAAACAAAAACATTTTTTTCTCTCTCCCATTTCCAACTTCTTTGTTTATGTTCCTTTAAGACACTTGTTTGTTTCTGTGTACTGTTCTTCCTATTAAACACTTTCACACTTTCTGGGGAACAAGATCCCACAGACAATGAATGTGGGCAGGTGGGAACTGGGTAGGAGTAGGTGTTTAATTTAATAATCATGACTGTAGGGTGGGAGGGATTTAAAAATTATTGGATGAGATTCAAATTTAGACTTTTTTTTTTAAGTTGGTTGGTTCAGAACTTCATAGTTACATAACCTCTGGTGGTCTCACTGTTTTTGAACCCTTCCTGTGACTGCTTCTGTACTGGTGTATAGCAGTGGATAGCAGTGACAGGGGTGTGAGGACTGAGGAGATCGCGAGCACCGGGTGGCATGGAAGGGGAGGGGCCAAGGTGAGGGTCCGGAATCCGGATCAAGTAACTTGCTGGGAGGCGGAGCCAAGAGGATTAAGACAAACTTTGGTCTCAGTGTTTTTGTATGCTTGCGCTTCTCTTGGCTAAGATTTGAGTTAGTTAGATAAAAAAAACACAGTGAGAACAGAGCTTATGTCTGTTATATCCCCTTGGCTCCCAGCAAGTTACTTGATCCGATTCCAGACACTCACCTTAGCCCCTCCCCTTCCATGCGACCCAGTGCCGCGATCTCACAGCTCACACCCCTGTGCCATCCTTAACAGTTACAGAAGATAGCAGTCACAGGAAGTAGTGTTGTAAAATAAAACAGTAAGACCACCAGAGATTATATATTATAATTATTTTAGCAAGTTTTACTTCATCCAGAGTCGGACTCTCACCTTAGCCTCTCCCCTTCCATGACCCGGTGCCCACGATCTCCTGACAACCCTGTGCTATCCTTGAATCCTTCCTAACAGTAAGAAGCAATAACAGGAAGAAGTGTAATGTGCAAATAGTGAGACCACCAGACCAGAGCTTATGTCTAAATCCCCTTGGCTCCCAGCAAGTTACTAACTTGAAATGATCATTCCGAACCCTCACTTTAGCCCCTCCCCTTCCATGTGACCGGTGCCGCGATCTCCTCACACCCCTGTTCTATCCTAATCCTTCCTAACAGAAGTCACAGTGACAGTAGCAGTGATCTTTTCTTTTTAATATTAAAAGCTGTTGTCTGTTAAGGGTGTGAGGAGATCGCGGGCACTGGGTCGCATGGAAGGGGAGGGGCTAAGGTGAGGGTGCGGATCAAGTAACTTGCTGGGAGCCAAGGGCAGATAAGATGTCATATAAGCTCTGGTGGTCTCACTCTCTACAATTACTGTTACTCTGAAAAACTTTAAAGCAAAGAAAAAGTCACATGCAAGCATAAAACAGGCAAAAACACATTATGATTATTCATTCAAACAGCTGTCTGTAATAAAAAACTTTAAGTCAAGTATCAAGCCAACCAATAATATCTCCCTCCTCCATCACCCCCTCTCATTTGTCTGCGCTAGTACTAGTTATTAGTAACCCCAACCACCTTGAAGTTAGAAGATGAAGTCAGAAGCTCAGAACAGTCTATCGCAGTCGCACTTTTTAAATTTCCCTCCTCTTCCCCCCAACGTCTTCTCTGATCTTCTCAACGCTCAGAAAAAGACACGCCTTTTCTAGTGTGGCTGCAGCAAGCAGCCCAACCAATCTATAGAACAACTAATCGATAATGGAAATCCTTGACAACTATTTCCATTATCGACTTTATTGATTAGTTGTTGCAGTCCTAAAACACACAGACATACATACACCCTCACAGACACCCACAGAAAATGCACAAAGACATACGCACACACCCTCACAGAGACATCCACAGAAAATGCACAAAGACAGACACACACACACACACCCTCACAGAGACACCCACAGAAAAATGCACAAAGATATATACACACACACGACCTCAGAGACATCTACAGAAACACAGACATACTTACACACATACAACCCTCACAGAGACATCCACAGAAAACACACAGGACATACATACACCCCTCACAGAGACACCCACAGAAAATGCACAAAGACAGACACACACACACCCTTGCAGAGAGACCCACAGAAACAAAATACATACACACTCATAGAGACACCAACAAAAAACATAATTTATGTAAGAACTTACCTGATAAATTCCTTTCTTTCATATTAGCAAGAGTCCATGAGCTAGTGACGTATGGGATATACATTCCTACCAGGAGGGGCAAAGTTTCCCAAACCTCAAAATGCCTATAAATACAACCCCTCACCATACCACAATTCAGTTTAACGAATAGCCAAGAAGTGGGGTGATAAGAACAAAGTGCGAAAGCATATAAATAAGGAATTTGAATAATTGTGCTTTATACAAAAAAATCATAACCACCCCAAAAAAAGGGCGGGCCTCATGGACTCTTGCTAATATGAAAGAAATGAATTTATCAGGTAAGTTCTTACATAAATTATGTTTTCCTTTCATGTAATTAGCAAGAGTCCATGAGCTAGTGACGTATGGCGATAATGATTACCCAAGATGTGGATCTTTCCACACAAGAGTCACTAGAGAGAGGAGGGATAAAATAAAGACAGCCAATTCCTGCTGAAAATAATCCACACCCAAAATAAAGTTTAACCGAAAAAACATAAGCAGAAGATTCAAACTGAAACCGCTGCCTGAAGTACTTTTCTACCAAAAACTGCTTCAGAAGAAGGACAATACATCAAAATGGTAGAATTTAGTAAAAGTATGCAAAGAGGACAAGTTGCTGCTTTGCAACATCTGATCAACCGAAGCTTCATTCCTAAACGCCAGGAAGTAGAAACTGACCTAGTAGAATGAGCTGTAATTCTCTGAGGCTGAGTTTTACCCGACTCAACATAGGCAAGATGAATTAAAGATTTCAACCAAGATGCCAAAGAAATGGCAGAAGCTTTCTGGCCTTTTCTAGAACCGGAAAAGATAAACAAATAGACTAGAAGTCTTTCTGAAAGATTTAGTAGCTTCAACATAATATTTCAAAGCTCTAACAACATCCAAAGAATGCAACGATTTCTCCTTAGAATTCTTAGGATTAGGACATAATGAAGGAACCACAATTTCTCTACTAATGTTGTTGGAATTCACAACTTTAGGTAAAAATTCAAAAGAAGTTCGCAACACTGGCCTTATCCTGATGAAAAATCAGAAAAGGGAGACTCACAAGAAAGAGCAGATAATTCAGAAACTCTACTGGCAGAAGAGATGGCCAAAGGAACAAAACTTTCCAAGAAAGTAATTTAATGTCCAATGAATGCATAGGTTCAAAAACGGAGGGAGCTTGAAGAGCCCCCAGAACCAAATTCAAACTCCAAGGAGGAGAAATTGACTTAATGACAGGTTTTATACGAACCAAAGCTTGTACAAAACAATGAATATCAGGAAGAATAGCAATCTTTCTGTGAAAAAGAACAGAAAGAGCAGAGATTTGTCCTTTCAAGGAACTTGCGGACAAACCTTTATCTAAACCATCCTGAAGAAACTGTAAAATTCTCGGAATTCTAAAAGAATGCCAGGAAAAATGATGAGAAATACACCAAGAAATATAAGTCTTTCCAGACTCTATAATATATCTCTCTAGATACAGATTTACGAGCCTGTAAACATAGTATTAATCACAGAGTCAGAGAAACCTCTTTGACCAACGAATCAAGCGTTCAATCTCCATACCTTTAAATTTAAGGATTTCAGATCCTGATGGAAAAAAGGACCTTGTGACAGAAGGTCTGGTCTTAACGGAAGAGTCCACGGTTGGCAAGAGGCCATCCGGACAAGATCCGCATACCAAAACCTGTGAGGCCATGTCGGAGCTACCAGCAGAACAAACGAGCATTCCTTCAGAATCTTGGAGATTACTCTTGGAAGAAGAACTAGAGGCGGAAAAGATATAGGCAGGATGATACTTCCAAGGAAGTGATAATGCATCCACTGCCTCCGCCTGAGGATCCCGGGATCTGGACAGATACCTGGGAAGTTTCTTGTTTAGATGGGACGCCATCAAATCTATTTCTGGAAGTTCCCACATTTGAACGATCTGAAGAAATACCTCTGGGTGAAGAGACCATTCGCCCCGGATGCAACGTTTTGGCGACTGAAATAATCCGCTTCCCAATTGTCTACACCTGGGATATGAACCGCAGAGATTAGACAGGAGCTGGATTCGCCCCAAACCAAAATTCGAGATACTTCTTTCATAGCCAGAGGACTGTGAGTTCCTCCTTGATGATTGATGTATGCCACAGTTGTGACATTGTCTGTCTGAAAACAAATGAACGATTCTCTCTTCAGAAGAGGCAAAAACTGAAGAGTCTCTGAAAATTGCACGGAGTTCCAAAATATTGAACGGTAATCTCACCCTTCCTGAGATTCCCAAACTCCTTGTGCCGTCATAGATCCACACACAGCTCCCCAACCTGTGAGACTTGCATCTTTTGAAATTACAGTCCAGGGGTCGGAAGCACAAAGAAGCCCCCTGAAATTAAACGATGGTGATCTGTCCACCACGTTAGAGAGTGTCGAACAATCGGTTTTTCAAAGATACTTAATTGAGAAATCTTTGTGTAATCCCTGCACCATTGATTCAGCATACAGAGCTGAAGAGGTCGCATGTGAAAACGAGCAAAGGGGATCGCGTCCGATGCAGCAGTCATAAGACCTAGAATTTCCATGCATAAGGCTACCGAAGGGAATGATTGTGACTGAAGGTTTCGATCACAAGCTGCCATCAGTTTTAGACCGCCTCTTGTCTGTTAAAGACATAGTCATAGACACTGAATCTATTTGGAAACCCAGAAGGTTACCCTTGTCTGAGGAATCAATGAACTTTTGGTAAATTGATCCTCCAACCATATCTTGAAGAAACAACACAAGTCGATTCGTATGAAATTCTGCTAATGTAAAGACTGAGCAAGTACCAAGATAACGTCCAAATAAGGAAATACCACAATACCCTGTTCTCTGATTACAGGACAGAAGGGCACCGAGAACCTTTGTAAAAATTCTTGGAGCTGTAGCAAGGCCAAACGGCAGAGCCACAAACTGGTAATGCTTGTCCAGAAAAGAGAATCTCAGGAACCGATAATGATCCGGATGAATCGGAATATGCAGATATGCATCCTGTAAATCTATTGTGGACATATAATTCCCATGCCTGAACAAAAGGCAAGATAGTCCTTACAGTTACCATTTGAATGTTGGTATCCTTACATAACGATTCAATATTTTTAGATCCAGAACTGGTTGAAGGAATTCTCCTTCTTTGGTACAATGAAGAGATTTGAATAAAACCCCATCCCTGTTCCTGAACTGGAACTGGCATAATTACTCCAGTCAACTCTAGATCTGAAACACAATTCAGAAATGCTTGAGCTTTTACTGGATTTACTGGGACACGGGAAAGAAAAAATCTCTTTGCAGGGAGGTCTCATCTTGAAACCAATTCTGTACCCTTCTGAAACAATGTTCTGCAATCCAAAAGATTGTGAACAGAATTGATCCAAATTTCTTTGAAAAAACGTAACCTGCCCCCTACCAGCTGAGCTGGAATGAGGGGCCGCACCTTCATGTGGACTTAGAAGCAGGCTTTGCCTTTCTGGCTGGCTTGGATTATTCTAGATTGGAGATGGTTTCTAAACTGAAACTGCTCCTGAGGATGAAGGATCCGGTTTTTTGTTCTTTGTTGAAACGAAAGGAACGAAAACGATTATTAGCTCTGTTTTCACCCTTAGATTTTTTATCCTGTGGTAAAAAAGTTCCTTTCCCACCAGTAACAGTTGAAATAATAGAATCCAACTGAGAACCAAATAATTTGTTACCCTGGAAAGAAATGGAAAGTAGAGTTGATTTAGAAGCCATATCAGCATTCCAAGTCTTAAGCCATAAAGCTCTTCTAGCTAAAATAGCTAGAGACATAAACCTGACATCAACCCTGATAATATCAAAGATGGCATCACAGATAAAATTATTAGCATGCTGAAGAAGAATAATAATATCATGAGAATCATGATGTGTTACTTGTTGCGCTAAGGTTTCCAACCAAAAAGTTGAAGCTGCAGCAACATCAGGCCAAAGATATAGCAGGTCTCAGAAGATTACCTGAACACAGATAAGCTTTCTTAGAAAGGAATCAATTTTCTATCTAAAGGATCCTTAAACGAAGTACCATCTGACGTAGGAATAGTAGTAAGTTTAGCAAGGGTAGAAATAGCCCCATCAACTTAGGGATTTTGTCCCAAAATTCTAATCTGTCAGACGGCACAGGATATAATTGCTTAAAACGTTTAGAAGGAGTAAATGAATTACCCCAATTTATCCCATTCTTTGGAATTACTTGCAGAAATAGCATTAGGAACAGGAAAAACTTCTGGAATAACCACAGGAGATTTAAATACCTTATCCAAAACGTTTAGAATTAGTATCAAGAGGACCAGAATCCTCTATTTCTAAAGCAATTAGAACTTCTTTAAGTAAAGAACGAATAAAATTCCATTTTAAATAAATATGAAGATTTATCAGCATCAACCTCTGAGACAGAATCCTCTGAACCAGAAGAGTCATCAGAATGATGATGTTCATTTAAAAATTCATCCTGTAGGGAGAGAAGTTTTAAAAGATTTTTTACGTTTACTAGAAGGAGAAATAACAGACATAGCCTTCTTTATGGATTCAGAAACAAATCTCTTATGTCATCAGGACAGTCTGCACCCCTTAGATGTTGAAGGAACTGCAACAGGCAATGGTACTTTACTAAAGGAAATATTATCTGCATTAACAAGTTTGTCATGACAATCAATACAAACAACAGCTGGAGAATAGCTACCAAAAGTTGTACAGCAAGATACACTTAGCTTTGGTAGATCCAGCACTAGACAGCGATTTTCCTGTAGTATCTTCTGACTCAGATGCAACGTGAGACATCTTGCAATATGTAAGAGAAAAAACAACAACATATAAAAGCAAAATTGATCAAATTCCTTAAATGACAGTTTCAGGAATGGGAAAAAATGCCAAAGAACAAGCTTCTAGCAACCAGAAGCAATGAAAAATGAGACTTAAATAATGTGGAGACAAAAACGACGCCCATATTTTTTTAGCGCCAAATAAGACGCCCACATTATTTGGCGCCCTAAATGCTTTTTTGCGCCAAAAATGACGCCACATCCGGAACGCCGACATTTTTGGCGCAAAATAACGTCAAAAAATTGACGCACAACTCTCCGGCGACACGTATGACGCCGTAAACGGAAAAGAATTTTTGCGCCAAAAAAGTCTGCGCCAAGAATGACGCAATAAAATGAAGCAATTTTCAAGCCCCCGCGAGCCTAACAGCCCACAGGGAAAAAAGTCAAATTTTTGAAGGTAAGAAAAAATGATTAAATCAAATGCATTATCCCAAATATGAAACTGACTGTCTGAAAAATAAGGAAAGTTGAACATTCTGAGTCAAGGCAAATAAATGTTTGAATACATATATTTAGAACTTTATAAACAAAGTGCCCAACCATAGCTTAGAGTGTCACAGAAAATAAGATTTACTTACCCCAGGGCACTCATCTACATGTTTGTAGAAAGCCAAACCAGTACTGAAACGAGAATCAGCAGAGGTAATGGTATATATAAGAGTATATCGTCGATCTGAAAAAGGGAGGTAAGAGGATGAATCTCTACGACCGATAACAGAGAACCTATGAAATAGACCCCTTAGAAGGAGATCACTGCATTCAAATAGGCAATACTCTCCTCACATCCCTCTGACATTCACTGCACGCTGAGAGGAAAACCGGGCTCCCAACTTGCTGCGGAGCGCATATCAACGTAGAATCTAGCACAAACTTACTTCACCACCTCCCATCGGAGGCAAAGTTTGTAAAAACTGAATTGTGGGTGTGGTGAGGGGTGTATTTATAGGCATTTTGAGGTTTGGGAAACTTTGCCCCTCCTGGTAGGAATGTATATCCCATACGTCACTAGCTCATGGACTCTTGCTAATTACATGAAAGAAAGCACAAAGACAAACAGAGACACCCACAGAAACACTCACAAGAGGTAAAATGTCTGCATATTGCCATCCCCTTAATCAACAGTGTGTGACATGCATGATAAAAAAATCTCAGAAATTAAGAGATCACTTTTTAAAGAATCATATTTGTAAATGTGCAAACAAAAATACTTCTGTGAATTCAAAATTGTACATTAATGATCTTTCAGAATGGGTAGATGAAAGAAAGTACTTTTTGAAAGGTTGACATATGTTTGTTTGTTTTTTCCCCATTTTCCCCCAACCAAGAGCACCACTTCAAATCTGGTGTACAAAGATTCCCATCTGTCAGCTGTACTTAAGGATTTTAAAAATGTTGAACTCTGTATGGTCTTGGTGGAACCATAAGCCGTGGTACCCAGTCTCATACCTTTGATTAAATGCAGGATTTAGGCTTGTTTGTATGTATTTCAAAATTAAGTCAGCTGTAGTGTAAAGTGAACAATGTTAAAGGGACACTGAATACAAATTTTTTCTTTCATGATTCAGATAGAGCATGAAATTTTAAGTAACTTTCTAATTTACTCCTATTTTTCTTTGTTCTCTTGCTATCTTTATTTTAAAAGCAGGAATGTAAATCTAAGCAGCCAGCCCATTTTAGGTTCAGCACAATGGATAGTGCTTGCTTATTGGAGGCTTACAGTTACCCACCAATAAGCAAGCATAACCCCAGGTTCTCAACCAAAAATGGGCCAGCTCCTATGCATCATATTCCTGTTTTTTAAATAAAGATAGCAAGAGAACGAAGATAAATTGATAATAGGAGTAAACTAGAAGTTGCTTAAAATTGCATGCTCTATCTGAATCATGAAAGAAAACAATGTGGGTTTAGTGTCCTTTAGGTTAACCTGTCATATTTCAAACACTGAGCAATCTTATTGTTTTTTATATATATATATATATATATATATATATATATATATATATTATATATATATATATATATATTTATATATAAATAAATCATATCCTGTCAAATGGCACCTACCATTTGTGTATTGATGAGTAAACATTTCTGCTTTTAAACCAACATTAGAGGTATGACCTTCTACAAAAAGTACATATGTTTAGCACTCAAATTCCTTTAAAGGTAATATCGACAGAAGTATAGAGTGGCGGATGAAACTAGGCTATTAAAATATAACTTTTATTGGGACTTACCTAAAAAATGGAAAGACAAAAACAATTAAAATTACAGAAACTTGGATCCCATCAAGTTGAGGACAGCAATGTAAATACCACCGGATACGAACTTATATGTTATCAGAGATATAATATATCTAGTTGGTACCTCTAGGTGCTCCAACTCCTTGATGAAATTATATAAATCTGTCTATTAGTGGTAATGCGTAACCAGTTATAACTTAACTAAATATACTTGGTGTGTGATAAATCTTTATGCACATTATTGATGTTCACTACATGAGGTGGTTATGGTATATTGTGGTATACCATGTACATAAAATTCATATAATATGTAAAGTATTGAGAGCGTTGTTAATTATACGTAACTGGTATTATACCCAAATGATTGTATCTTTGTTCAACAAGGGTGTATATTGCGAGCTTATAAATTGGTCAAGAATTACACTGACTCTGGTTGATAATAATCAAACTTATATTCCACTTGAAGTCTAATGTATATCTTCTGGGTAATAAAGATATTAGTAGCAACTTGAATTAAAGCATAAATATACCTCTATATATTGTGCCAGTTATATTCTGTGAAAAAGTGTGTCTTCTGAGCCCAATTATGGTTATTCTCTCATGTATAGAATTTAGTTAAATAACTGGCTACTTATTGTTTGGTCACCAGCTGGTTAAAGGTAATTATATGCAATATATATCATTGCGTGCTGTCAAACTCACTTCCAATCACGTAATTACAAAATATAATAGTATGGTATATATGTTACACCATCACTAATGTATGTTATGATGTAATCAATACTCTATATCGATTGCTCTCTCTCACTTATAACTGTTTAGTAGCCTATAGTAGCTTATAGGGTAAATACCACAAACGTTTTTTGCAGTACCACTAAGTGTTGCTAGATTTCCATCAAATTCCGTAATGACACATATAATATTATTACTGTATATATTAGACCACTGCTGATATATGCAATGGTGTAACCGGTTATAGTGTTAACCGATACTATATATTGTGTGCACTTACAAATTTTTATCTAGTTGATAGCACTTAGGACTCAACCTTAGCTGTTATTATTACAGCATCACTGATAGAGATGTGAGCTGACTAAGCTTTCTACATAACAAGAGAAGTTAATTATAGATATTGGTATAGAGAGCCGTATGCCCTATATTCACCACGGATAGACAATATTATTCAAAAATAGCACCGGAATTAAACGGTATCTGTAATACTTAAATCTTTTAACTCTATCCCTTTGGTTATAACCAACTCTGTAAGTCTTTACTTGTAGCCATACCCAAGTGGTATAGTTTGAATTGCTTAATGATTATAAAATGCTTAAATTCAGTCTGGCTGACCCCAGTAAGTTAGATTCAGAAGATACGTCTAGGCTTTAACAATAGATATAGCTGTATTTTTTGTTAGGCTGCTAATAAGCTTTGACGAAATAAGTCATATAATTAAAGATAGATTTTAGTTTCTGCTAAATTAAAACCACATTAACACGGAGCCCATCAACTCCCGACCTCCCCTGACATGAGAAACTCTGCTTTTTCAAAGGGTTTACCGAGGTTACGGTCTGGCAGGTATTTGTGCCCGGTAACTCCGCCTATTTTAAAAGATTGACCTATCAGCTTATCTGGGTATGAATGTTTTACTGGTGACGTTCCAGTAACACTCCTCCAGTACTGGCCAATGGATGTCATTGTTATGCTGGTAATGATCCAGCTGGTTTTCTCAATCTGACAGGTATGCCTCACTGCAAATCCCATCTGAATTCCGTGCTTATTTATTTTGTACTTATCTCTGTACTTAATTTTACATTTATATTAAGTACAGAGATAATCAACATCATTTAACACATTGCATAATAAAAAAGACACATAAATCATAAATATAATATTTGTATGTTTCACAAATAGTCAATTTGTCAATGACACACTATTCTTTGTTATAAGCACATACTTTAATTTATTCTTTATTATAAGCACACATCGCTTTATATTTACAATTATGGGACATCAGTCCTGGTATAGTAAGATTACAAATTATATTACCGAAAGGTATGATCTATAGAAAGAAATGTTCATATGATCAATATGAGAGTATCAGTATTGTTCGGATGTCACATCTAAAGAAACGAATAACCTTAGGACAAAGAAGATATCTATACAATAGATGTAGACATCAACTTTCTTGATACTTGATTTATTTCTATTTATTCTAACACTTAATTATTAACTTTGATATGTAGGGTGCTTGTAGAATGGGTGATTGAGTACATTCCTGAGCTAGGTAAGACAATATTGCCCAAAAAGCAGGATGAGTCGAAAACCATTTTGATTTTCCAACCAAAAGTGCTATCTGATATCCACAGAGACACCAAGTTGATACAATGTTTTATAACAAATATAACGATCAAGAAAAATAGCTCCCCAGATCTAATATTATACTTAAGTAATCAGTGCAATAGCTGGTCAACCGCTGCAGGGAACCAGTGTTCTGTGTGATCAATCCAGACCTTACATAACATACGATTAGAATAACATTACAGCATGTCAGATCGAAACAAATAGTACTGTTACCTGCAATGATAACATCTTAAGATATATATGATAGAAAGGAAGTAAGTAAGTTATGATCAAATAACAATATCATTGTGAAAATGTATAAAAGAAAGATGGAAGCAAAAATATATTCAAACGATGCATAATATGAACAAAATAAATCAGCACGGAATTAAGATGGGATATGCAGTGAGGCATACCTGTCAGATTGAGAAAACCAGCTGGATCATTACCAGCATAACAATGACATCCATTGGCCAGTACTGGAGGAGTGTTACTGGAACGTCACCAGTAAAACATTCACACCCAGATAAGCTGATAGGTGAATCTTTTAAAATAGGCGGAGTTACCGGGCACAAATACCCGCCAGACCGTAACCTCGGTAAACCCTTTGAAAAAGCAGAGTTTGTCGGCGAAACATGTCAGGGGAGGTCGGGAGTTGATGGGCTCCGAGTTAATGTGGTTTTAATTTAGCAGAAACTAAAATCCATCTTTAATTATATGACTTATTTCGTCAAAGCTTATTAGCAGCCTAACAAAAAATACAGCTATATCTATTGTTAAAGCCTAGACGTATCTTCTGAATCTAACTTACTGGGGTCAGCCAGACTGAATTTAAGCATTTTATATCAATAAGCAATTCAAACTATAGCACTTGGGTATGGCTACAAGTAAAGACTTACAGAGTTGGTTATAACCAAAGGGATAGAGTTAAAAGATATAAGTATTACAGATACCGTTTAATTCCGGTGCTATTTTTGAATAATATTGTCTATCCGTGGTGAATATAGGGCATACGGCTCTCTATACCAATATCTATAATTAACTTCTCTTGTTATGTAGAAAGCTTAGTCAGCTCACATCTCGATATCAGTGATGCTGTAATAATAACAGCTAAGGTTGAGTCCTAAGTGCTATCAACTAGATAAAAATTTATAAGTGCTGGAACGCTATCATTTTCTAAAAATTGACAAACTTGCAACACACGAAATGATGACTTTGATTTGGGAGGGTAGAGAATTCTAGCCCATTTCATATAGACCCTGTGGGTTTTCGAGGAGAGAACCCTCTGACAAACACTCGGTGCCCTGATCCTTCTCCCCCAGCCCTCTCCTCCTCCCTACCATTCTCCCCTCCTCCCTCCCTTTTTTTTTTTTTCTCTTCCTCCCCCTTCCTCTCTCTTCCCCTCAACATATACTTGCCTAGCACTACCTTCCTCCTAAACTTTTCTTTTCCAAGACTTTGTTTCCGCTCATGTCAATGAGTAAACATCAGGTATCTAGAAATTTCCAGCAGTGTGACCCTGAAAAGCTGGAAACCTAAGCAGTGTATAAAAATTTGCCTGATGCATCTTTCAAAATGTTAATATTCAGTTTATCAGTTAATGTTTCTTAGGATAATGTAATCTTGCATAGAAATAACAAGCTCAATGGTCATGCTTAATAAGATAGAAGTAACGGACAAGGTTGAGATCTTAATGCATATTGGACAACACCCTCTCTATGACCACTATATTGTATAAATAACGGTAGACATATAAGAGGAACCAGTTACAGCACTTTATTAATATGTTAAAGCCTTTATGCCTGTTAATGATTTAATATGTAATGTATAACTCAACTTGTCTTCAATAAAGCTTGGTTTTACAAAAAAAAAAAAAAATTTTTTTTTATAAGTGCACACAATATATAGTATCGGTTAACACTATAACCGGTTACACCATTGCATATATCAGCAGTGGTCTAATATATACATTAATACTATTATATGTGTCATTACGGAATTTGATGGAAATCTAGCAACACTTAGTGGTACTGCAAAAAACGTTTGTGGTATTTACCCTATAAGCTACTAAACAGTTATAAGTGAGAGAGCGCAATCGATATAGAGTATTGATTACATCATAACATACATTAGTGATGGTGTAACATATATACCATACTATTATATTTTGTAATTACGTGATTGGAAGTGAGTTTGACAGCACGCAATGATATATATTGCATATAATTACCTTTAACCAGTTGGTGACCAAACAATAAGTAGCCAGTTATTAAACTAAATTCTATACATGAGAGAATAACCATAATTGGGCTCAGAAGAGACACTTTTTCACAGAACATAACTGGCACAATATATAGAGGTATATTTATGCTTTAATTCAAGTTGCTACTAATATCTTTATTACCCAGAAGATATACATTAGACTTCAAGTGGAATATAAGTTTGATTATTATCAACCAGAGTCAGTGTAATTCTTGACCAATTTATAAGCTCGCAATATACACCCTTGTTGAACAAAGATACAATCATTTGGGTATAATACCAGTTACGTATAATTAACAACGCTCTCAATACTTTACATATTATATGAATTTTATGTACATGGTATACCACAATATACCATAACCACCTCATGTAGTGAACATCAATAATGTGCATAAAGATTTATCACACACCAAGTATATTTAGTTAAGTTATAACTGGTTACGCATTACCACTAATAGACAGATTTATATAATTTCATCAAGGAGTTGGAGCACCTAGAGGTACCAACTAGATATATTATATCTCTGATAACATATAAGTTCGTATCCAGTGGTATTTACATTGCTGTCCTCAACTTGATGGATCCAAGTTTCTGTAATTTTAATTGTTTTGTCTTTCCATTTTTTAGTAAGTCCCAATAAAAATTATATTTTAATAGCCTAGTTCATCCGCCACTCTATACTCTGTCGATATTACCTTTAAAGGGAATTTGAGTGCTAAACATATGTACTTTTTGTAGAGGTCATACCTCTAAGTTGGTTTTTGTCTAGTAATGTACATAGCACCAAACCATCAGACTATTTAGTATATCACTGAGGGTAAATTCATTTCTTCTCTCAGTTGTAATTATCAATCATTATATTCCCTTTTTACCCTTCAGTAGTGCCGTTGGGCCCTCTTCCCGAAGATTTCTGGTTTTAAATATAGAATTTCTACAGCATTGCCAAATAATAATAAATAGACTGTTGCATATTGCTAAAAAAAATAATTTGTTTTTATGGACCCCTGGCCCCACCATACAACTACCACACTGAAGTTGCAATCCGAAATTGCACAAAGAAATAAAAAACATTTACTAAGTCCTACCTCCATTGCAAATGAAAGTGATCTGCCATCTGACTCAGACACACACTGTACAAACTGAAGTGCCAAGCCTGTCTCACACTGGGCATAGTGGTTTAGTGCACAATCAGAAATCCTCTTAAATGCTAATGATTTACTCCTTGTAATGACATTTCCCCTACTCAATAGTACTCTGCTGTAGCGCCCTCTGGTGGCTGCCAAAATTTAATTTTTAAAAAAAATTAAAATAAATAATAGTTGCGCTTGCCTCATGGGGCCCCTGGCCCAGTGTGCCCCTGACAGAAGTCACCACTTTCATCTGCATAATGGCGGCCCTGCAAATTACATATAACCAAATCCGTAATGGTCCGATATAACTGGAAAAATAATCTGAAAAACATATTCTAAAAATGAAAAGCAGGATTTAAATCATTATTATTATTATTAGTATTGGTTATTTGCAGAGCGCCAACAGATTCCGCAGCGCTATTAACAAAGGCGGAGTACAACAAAACAATTATAGGGATCAAATGGGTAGAGGGTCCTGCCAAGAGTTGCACTGTTGTAGTCAGCTCTTGAGAAGGGTGATCAACAAACAGCGGGACTCTTAGGCTTACATGCTAAGGGGATTCAAAGGGGATAGCAATGGAGGAGAGGAACTGGTATAAAGAAAGGTTAGCGTAGGTTGTATGCATCCTGAACAGTAGAGTCTTTAGGGAGCACTTGAAGCTTTTAAACTAGAAAAGAGTGTTGTGGAGCGAGGCAGAGAGGTTCCACAAGATGGAGATAGTCCTGTAAACGGGAGTGTGATGAGGTGACGATAGAGAGAGTAGGAGGTCGTGAGCAGAGCGAAGGGGATGGGAGGGGAGAGTATCTGGAGACAAGGTCTGTAGATAATAGGGGGGGGAGCAGTGCAGTTGAGGGCTTTGTATGTCAGAATGAGAATTTTGTGTTTGATTCCTAAGAGGCAAGCGGAAGGCAGTGAAGAGATTGGCAGAGAGGTGCAGCAGATGAAGAGCGACGTGTAAGGAAGACAAGTCTGGCAGAAGCATTCATTATAGATTTTAAAGGAGCTAGGCGGTAGGTGGGGAGACCAGAGAGGACAGAGTTGCAGTAATCGAGGCGGGAGAGAATGAGAGAGTGGATTAAAATCTTAGTTGTGCCTTGTGTAAGGAAGTGTCTAATTTTAGAGATGTTTTTAAGGTGGAAGCGGCAGGCTTTAGCAATGACTGAATGATGAGGAGTGAAAGAAAGATCTGAGTCCAATGTGACCCCGAGACATTGGGCATAGTGCGTGGTAGGGGTAATGATGGAGTTGTCGACAGTTATAGAGAGATTGGGTGGGTGGAGAGTGGTTTAGAAGAAGGGGGGAAAATAAAGGAGCTCAGTTTTGGAGAGATTTAGCTTGAGGTAGTGAGAGGACATCCAGTATTACTGATTTGGGCATTTTCATAAATTGTTTTGTCATGTCTTTTTACAGCATGTTACATTCATAGTAGGGATATGGGAAGTCACAAAATCATAGTTAGAGTAGGGCAGGGCTCAACAAACCCAGAGAGCCACTGGCTCCTAGAATATTACTGCTGGCTATTTAAATTTTTGTGTTATTCTCCATATATATGCATAGAAATACCAGTCTGGCTCGTAATACTGGTTCCTAAATTTGAAACAGATTTGCTGAGCCCTGGTATGGGGAAGTCTCTTACCAGTAGAATGGTTGTGCTGTAAAGGTGAGCTTGATTTGCAACTAAAAAAAAAATAGACCTGATAACTTTCTTTTTGATTGTCAATAGACTCTTGCTCCCACACATGGCACAGAAATTGGTTTTAACCATTCTGTGTTCTGATTATTTTAACTTTTGTGTTTAAGTGTTTGGTGTTATTTTTATAGATGTGTTCATTTAAAAAAAAGTTACGTTTTAGCTGATGTTTTTGCTAATGTGGGTATTGGTCTCAATATTTTTTATTGCGAGACTGTTTTCTATATTTTGAGTGCCTACAAATTTCTCTCTTTTTTTCCCTATTTCTTTGCAAATAAAAAAATGCAAACATTACATACATATTCTATAAGATGCTAACTGGTGCAATACTAAAATAATAAGAGGAGATGTCACTAAATAATTATTTAGCAACTAGGTAACATATTAGGTTAAAGTGATGGTAAATCTGAGCTTATAAAACACGCTCGGATTTACCATCACTAAAAATAAACTGTAGTTTCAGTCATCACGGATTAAAAAAAAAAAAAAAAAAAAAAAAAAAAAAAAGGGTGCAAACTCACCTGTCTCTAAAGTCAGAGCCTCTGGCCGCTAACGGCACATGCACTCTTTACCATGAGGTAACGTTTTCACTTCTAAACTAATAGCCGTGTTGGGATACAGAACACTGTCAGGTGACACTCAAAACACACATGCATGGCCTTTGGGTTAGAGGTGGAAACGTCACCTCATTGAAGAAGAGTGAGTTTAAGCCCCCCCTTTTTTTTTTTTTTTTTTTTTTTTATAAGCGATGAATGAAACTACAGTTTATTTTTAGCGATAGTAAATCCAAGCATTTTTTAAACACTTGGATTTACTATCACTTTAACTTCACTTTATAGGGACAGTAAACACCTTGTAATGGCAAGAGATTTCTGTTGCACTTTTATAAAATAAAAAATAAGTCAAGCCTAAAAACATTCTTAAAACAAATTAACATCCTTTTTTTCTGAAATTATTCTCAAACTCCGCACACCACTTGTCTTATTTAGAGAAGCCTATCTAGGGTTTAGTCTGCAGACAACAAGGCTAGCCTCTTTTTTTTTTTTTTTTTTTACGGCTTATTTTCCGTATATCTATATACAAATATTATTGTCTGGCTCCTAAATGTTCTTACTGGCTCCTAAATTTGAAATATAATTTGTCGACCCCCTGCATAAAGTACATTGTTTTGCAGTTGTAATTAGTTAAAGCCAGTTACGGAAAGCACAGAGAAGTCAGTAGGGTTCATTTTAAGGCCCCGATGTTTGAAAGTGCTACGAGGCAGCAAAATATTCCAAGTGATCCACATCTATGTCGGAATATTTCATGCTCCTGACAATGGCATTTACTATTAATGCCATTGGTCGGCGATGCTGGCTTAAGCAACACCCAGCATCGCCGACCATATTGGCATTGTATAGTAAATGATCCCTGGAAGATAACTGCCGTCTGCCTAACCTCTACTCCTAATACACCTAAACCGAAGTACCCCACGATCGTACACTAACACTAAACTAATAAATACCAAAAATGCCACATACCCACCACAAGTCGCTAACTGTAACCTCTAAACCGCCACATACCCACAGTACGTTTTATCTATTATCCCCTACACCACCACAAACCCATATGCCGCCATGAACCCACTGCAAGTGCTAACTATTAACCCACTATGCCGCCACATACCCACCACAATTTCTAACTATTAACCACTTATGCTGCCACAGCAAGTGCTATTAACTTCATATGCCGTCATGAACCCACCGCAATTGCTAACTATTAACCCCCTAAGCTGCCACATACCCACCAAAATTTCTAACTATTAACCACTTATGGTGCCACAGCCACCGCAAGTGCTAATAACTCCTTATGCCACCATAAACCCACTGCAAAAAAATATTTTAAAAAAAACTAACCCTACTCCACAAAACACCTAACCCAACACAATTTTTTTTTTCTAAAAGTACTTTATCCAAAATAAAAAAAAATTACACCTAACACTAAACTACATAACCTATAAAATAAACCCCCAACCAAATAATAATAATAAAAAAAAAACGAAACCCTAACTCCTTATGGGTATTAATGGGCCTGCAACGGATCAAAAGGAGCCAGAGTCCCGGTAAGTAACACTTGTAGGGTTGGTTAGGGGTTTTTCGGGGTAGGTTTTTTTTTTTCATTTTTAAGAATAGGCTTTGTCATTTATATTTTTATTTTGTAGAATAGGTTTTTAAAATTAGATTTATTTTTTTTTATTTTGGGTGGTGGGGTTACTTTAATGTAGGTGGCGAGCTTTGCAACTTTTTTTAATGAAAAAGTACTGAGGGCAATGCCCTCCAAAAGGCAATTTTAAGGGCTATTGTAACTTATTTTATACTTAGGGATTTTTATGTTTTGTTTTTTTTTATGAGTTAATGTTAGGTATAATTTTTTTATTTTGGATAATGTATTTTTTATTTTCTGTAACTTGGTTGGGTTAGTTTAGAGGGGGTGGGGGCGGTTAGTGTAGTTCTAATTTGTGTTGGGAGGTGGCAGTTTAAGCTTTAATCTCCTAACCACCCTCCATACCTCTATGAGGGTTGATTAGGTGATTGATAGTTACCATTTATTAGGCCTTAATCAACTAACCACCCCTATACCTTGATTAGTTAAGGGCAGCTTAGGGGTTAAATTAAGTCTAGTAAAAATTTAACTTTCATAATTCAGATAGAGCATGCAATTTTAAGCAACTTTCTAATTTACTCCCAATATCAATTTTTATTCGTTCTCTTGCAATCTTTATTTGAAAAAGCAGGAATGTAAGCATAGGAGCCAGCCCATTTTTGGCTCAGCACTGGGGTAGAGCTTTCTGATTGGTGTCTAAATTGTATCCTTTGGTATGTATGTTTTTTGTGTGTGTTTTTTGTTTGTTTGTTTTCTCTTGGATACATTATACATCTATGCCTGTTAAGCCAACTAATATGGTAATATTTATCTGTTTATGTAATTTATCTCTGTTACTGTAGTTCTAGCTGTTAATACCTTATAATGGGATTTCATGGATAATTCGACTCTGATGTGTTAATATATGTCCTGGCTGTTAAAATGACAAAGTTTGTTATATATCAGCTGATAGGTTCACCTTCATATGGGCATTGTTATTTGTTAACCAATTCCAATTGTGTGTATGCTTTTTAAATCAATTTGGGATTTAGCACTACAGGCTATGACTGCGGATTTACAGCCGAACCGCATAAGCCATCTTGTGCTACGCCCATGAGTGTTTGAGTGTACCTGAGGGTTGCAGTACCCGTTGTTTTTTATGGAATCAATAAATTTTGGATTTTAATCAAGACAAACTTTATCTTTTCTTTTGCTTCTACTGTCACATACCAGCTGGTTCGTCTTTGTGGCTGTAATTGGTTTGGCTGGAGCAGGTGGGCTGCATCTGATTGGCTTGAGGGCAGGTCACGTGGGAGTGACGTAGAGGAACGCTGACTAGGTCTGTAAGGATGCACCGCCAGCCGCTGGCACTCAGAGAGGCGAGAGTTATTGCCCGTGCTAGACTAGCGGCACCGGATGGAAGTCAGAGAATAAGCAGAGTTTGGCTATAGCCATTGACTGTGTTCTCTCTCTCTGTTCCCCACATACATGCTGACACCTTTGATAGACTGCATATCATAAGAAATCTACTTTTACTGGTGCTCGTAAGGATCTTAGGTTTTCTATGTACTTGAACTAGCAGTCATTGGTAACCTTAACAATTGCTGTCTCTGTTTATTGAAGGGGGCGAAATCCAGATTGCAGTGGGTCAAGGAGGGAGTTTAATGTAAGGAAATGGGATAGACGTGCATATACTAGCTTTTCAAGAAGCTTTGAGGCAAGAGGGAGTAGGGAAATAGGGCTGTAGTTGGATGGGAAGGTTGGATTGAGAGAAGGTTTTTTGAGGATAGGTGTGATCAGTGCATGTTTAAGAGATAAGGGAAATACACTAGAGCTGAGCAAAAGATGTTAAAGATGTGTGTGAGTATAGGAGTAAGGGTAGAAGAGAGGGAGGGGAGTAGCTGAGAGGGGATGGGGTCGAGGAGACAGGTAGTGAGGTGAGAGGACTGTATAAGGGCAGACACTTCTCTCTCTGTAACAGGGGCAAAAGAGCTCAATTTATGGCTATGTGGGATTTAGATGATTGTGAGCTTTTGAGGGGGTGGGAGACCGGTAGTATGTTGAGAGCGGATTTCATTTCTGATGGAGTCGATTTTGTAGCTGGCAAAATCTTGAGCTGAGAGAGAAGTTGTAGACGGCGGGGGGGGGTGGGCGAAGAAGAGTATTGAACTTGGAGAACAGACGTTTTCGGTTTGAAGAAAGAGTAGAGATCAGAGTAGAGAAGTAATGTTGCTTATATAGATTAAGGGCAGAATAGTAAGAGTTCAAGATGAAGTTATAGTGAAGAAAATCAGCTCAGCAGTACAGAAACATCTGCGTTGGTACCGTGTCAGAGGAGTGTGCCAGGGCTGAGGGTGAGTGTATGATTTTCAAGCTATAGTAGGTTGGGCCAGATTGTCAAGGACCAATGTAAGGGTGGAGTTATAGTGGCAGATAGATTCATCAGGGCAGAAAAAGGAGGGGATGGAAGAGAGGAGAGGTTTGAGAGAGCTAGCGAGCTGTTGATGATCTAATGACTTGGTTCTTCTGTGAAGTTTGGTGTGAGGGGTAGAAGGAGGGAGAGTTGTAGGGAGGGAGGTGATGTTACAAGTGAGGAGATGATGGTTAGAAAGAGGGAGAGGGGAGTTTGTGAAGTATGAGATAGTGTATCGATAGCTGAAAATCAGATCAAGGGAGTGACCATCTTTGTGAGTGGGTGAGTCAGTCCATTGTGACAGGCTGAAAGAGGAAGTGAGTTGCAGAAGTTGTTTTGCAGAGGAGGCAGTGGGAATGTCAACAGGGAGGTTGAAGTCGCCAACATGAGGGGCAATGGGTATCTGAGGAAAGGTAGCCAGGGAACAAAGTGATCTAGAAATACAATTGAGGAGCCAGGGGGGCAGTATATGACTGCAACACGTATAGAGAGGGGAGAGAATAAGCGAATCATGTGGGTTTCGAATGAAGAAAATGTGAGGGAAGAGAAGGGCTGTATTTGTTGAAAGGTGCAACGAGAGGAAAGTAAAATACCAACACCACCTCTTTGTCTATTACCAGACCTAGGAGTGTGGCTTAAGTGGAGACCCCTTTGTGACAGTGCAGCAGAGGAATGTGTGTCTGAAGGAGAGATCCAGGTTTCTGTGAGAGCCAGAAGATTGAGAGAGTGGAGATAAAGAGTTCATGGATAGAAGTGCACAAGTGAAGGGGGTGATGGCTTTATATACAAGAGGAATGAGATTAAAGGGAAAGTATACACTCATTTTCATATAACTGCATGTAATAGACACTACTATAAAGAATAAGATGCACAGATACTGATATAAAAATCCAGTATAAAATGGTTTAAAAAGGTACTTAGAAGCTTTCAGTTTAGCTCTGTTGAAAAGGCAGTTGGAAAGCCCACTGCACGTAAGAAATAAGACACTCCCCCCTCCCCCTTCTTTTGCATATGAAAAGACCCTTTACACAAACAGGAGCAAGCTGGAGAAGGTAGCTGACGGTATTCAAATAAAACTTTGGGGCTTGGTTAGGAGTCTGAAAATAAGAGCAATGTTCTTTAAAAATAAGCAAAATTATAAAAAAAAAATTAAAAAAACAAACTTTATGGGCTTTATAAATAGATCATCTACAAAACATTTATGCAAAGAAAAAATGAGTGTATAATGGCCCTTTAAGGTTACCAGAGTTTTGTTTTTGAAGTCTATTGAAAGGCACACATGGGTGGGCAGGGCAAGGAAGTTGTGGGGGACCAGGATTAGGGGAGATGTCACCAGCAGCTAGTATGAGCAAGAGGGAGAGTGACATGAGATGAGACGCAGATTTGAAGTAATGTTTTTGAGATGATGTGCAAGGGGGGAGAGAGAGTCTTTAGGAATGTGTGAAGTTCCATGATACAAAAAGGTGAGGTTAAGAGAGAGATAGTCTAATGAACAGTGCAGGTGGTGAGGAGGAAGAAGTAATTGAATAAAGTAGTTTGTTATAGAGACAAAAAAGGTAGCAGAAAGGAATATGAATATATTAAGCATTTTTACAAACTAAGCAAAAAGTGGATAAAGCACAGTATTACAACAAAACTTGCTTTATCCCTTGTCCAATCCTTGTTCAGCTCTTGTATAATTCTTTTGCCCAATTCTTAATGCCTCACTTATAAATGTTCACTTAAGAGATGTGAACAGATGTTACAATACTGCTATCTAAACTTGCAATGCTAACAGCTGCAATGCTACCCCATAGCAGTGTTAAATTTATAGGACAGAGTTCAGCTGATTGCAATAATTAGTTAATGACATAATCAAAGAAAGTCAAAAGACCAATTGGAAAAAATTTGATCCAGGGTGAGATAAGTTAAAAAAAATAGACAATAGAATATGAAAGGAGGCTGGGGTTATACCATTAGTGAACTTATACATTTAGGAATTATCACAAGTATTGACAAGGTTTGAACATCACATTGCTAAAGATAAGCTATCAGCAATGAGAATACATAACATTTCAAAGATTGCAGGCACATACCAAAAGAGAGACTTAGAAAGAATACAGTTGCCACAGAAAATATGGAATTTGGCAGGAGTTGAATGCAGGACCCAATTCACATACCAAAAGAGAGAGACTTAGAAAGAGTACAGTTGCAACGGAAAACAGGGAATTTGGCAGGAGTTGAACCCCACCAGTTTGTGACGATTAAGCCTTTCCACTCAGCAGTCACATTGGGGAGGGTGTGGGCATGAAGGGGTTAATAGCACTAAGCCTCTGGTTCCCTTAAAGGGACACTGAACCCAAATTTTTTCTTTCATGATTCAGATGAGCATGCAATTTTAGGCAACTTTCTCAACTATTATCAGATTTTCTTCATTCTCTTGGTATGTTTATTTGAAGAAAAATTGATAATAGAAGTAAATTAGAAAGTTGCTTAAAATTGCATGCTCTATCTGAATCATGAAAGAAAAAAATTGGGTTCAGTATCCCTTTAACTCTACAAAAGGACCTTAAAGGGACACGAAATTAACCAACAAATACTGTCCACACCACCCCAGTTGAAAAAATCACTGCCACCACCAAGAAGGCGTGTCTTGGAAAACCCAATAACTCACACAAATTAACATTTAGTTAACGTGCCTTTAACCTTGTCTCTTCAAAGTGTGAATTCAGATATTAGAGCCCAAAGACAGAATTAGATTTGCTATGTGTTTAATAACAAAAATACCAATACAGGTTACACAGTGCCAAATTATAAAAACATTCAAAACAACATATATGCAAAGTTACAATTCTTTCAAATAAAATGGGACATGAAATAACACAATATCTAAGCTTTATTATGAAGTTCTTGAGAAAATTGGAGAACCTCTTTTAGATGTTAGCTGCTTGTGCTCCAGGCTAATACAAAAATTATAATGCAAATGTATTTTATAACCAATATCTACTTTAAAAATATATTTTTATTTATAATAATAAATGCATCATGCAAGAATATCTACATTTTAATTTATATATCCATTACTTAGACTAATATGAATTATACATGACCATGCATTTTATTCAAAAGATTGTAGTTATAAGACAAATTGTACTGTTCTCCCATTTTCCAGCCCCCTGTATCACACAACAGACATCAGCCAATCACAGACTAGTATACGTATACCCTGTGAGCTTGTGCACATGCTCAGTAGGATCTTATTTCCCAGAAAGTATGCATATAAAAAGACTGCAAAATGTGATAATGGGAGTCAATTGTAAAGTGTCTGCATTCTATATCTAAATCATAAAAGTTTATTTTGACTTGAGTTTCCCTTTAACTATTGCATACACATTAAAATGTGTTTATGTAAGATTGTTGCCTTTATTAGGGATCACATATGTTAAAGGGACACTGAACCCAAATTTTTTCTTTCGTGATTCAGATAGAGCATGCAATTTTAAACAACTTTCTAATTTACTACTTTATCAATTTTTCTTCATTCTCTTGCTTTCTTTATTTGAAAAAGAAGGCATGTAACCCATTTTTTTGGTTCAGAACCATGAAAAGCACTAGTTTATTTGTAGGTGAATTTACCCACCAATCAGCAAGAACCACACAGTGTGTTCACCAAAAATGGGCCGGCATCTAAACTTACATTCTTGCATTTCAAATAAAGATACCAAGAGAATGAAAATAATTTGATAAAAGGAGTAAATTAGAAAGTTGCTTAAAATTGCATGCTCTAGGGGAAGAATAAGCGAGATAACCTAGAAATTAAAATGTTTAAGAAGATCTCCCAAAATTTGTTAGTCAGGGACATATGGAGACTCCAGAATCCAGATCTAAGAGATTTCACCTGTTTGTCCCGAGCTCATAAAACTCTATCCAGAATAGACTTATTCCTTATTGACGAAAGACTGTGTAAAATGAAAATTATAGCCAAAATACTTCCTATCTGCATATCAGATCATAGCCCTATTACAATAGAAATTCAATATAATGACTTCAAACCAAGATCCTCTCGTTTCTTCTTCTCCACATGGCTGACGAATGATTTAAAATTTAAAAACTGGCTAAAAAGCAAATACGAAGATTATGCTGAATTTAACAAGACTTATTTTGATCGCCCAGATACTTTCTGGGAGGCTGCAAAGGCAGTCCTTAGGGGGGGAAATGATTTCATATATTGCTAACAGAAATAAAACACTAAGAATTAGAGAAACAGAAGTGACAAAACTGTAATTAACTCATATAATCGCTATTTGCTTGATAACTCCTCGGGAAATTGGATCAAAAAATGAAAGAGACTCATTTTTAACTTATAGAGAGACCCAGAAGTAGCTTAAACTCCAGGCAAGACTCTCGCTATGGCAACAAGGTTGGAAAGTTATTGGCCAATCTGATGAAAAGAGAAAAAAGATCCCCATTAATAGATAAGCTTCTGCATAAGAAGAAAACTCACACAAACGCAGATGACATCTCTAACATCATTTCAGAAATCTACTCTCTAAGGGATTCAGATAGGTTAAATCGGATGAATTCTGGAGCAAAATTACCCACCCTGTACTTGACGGTGAAAAAATGTTAATGGTTAACTCCCCAATCTCTCAGGAAGAAATGTTAAAGACTATTCAGGATCTGCCATCAAACAAGGCACCCGGTCCGGATGCATTACCAAATGAATTTTATAAAATCCTTGCACCATTCATTGTTCCACCGTTAAGTAAACTTTTTAACCACATGTTTATCAATGGAAAGGTAGTCTCGCCTCAATTCTGTGCATCCCACACCACTCTGATTCTTAAACCTGGGAAGAAATCCTATAGGCCCATAGCACTATTAAATTCCGATTATAAGATCCTGACCTCTATCATAGCCAAGAGACTGCAACTGGTACTCCCGGAAATAATTCATAAAGATCAACCAGGATTTTTGCAGAAACGAAATTTAACAGCAAAAATTAGGGAAGTATTAGTCACTATAGACTACTTTAAATCTACTGAGTTGACAGGGCAGAGGAGAGAGGGGGACTCCCCAGATCTAGCAATTGTCTCAATTGATGCAGAAAAAGCATTGGATTCAATCCACCAGGATCACTTGCTCTCGTCTCTCTATAGGTTCGGTTTCAGAGGGTACTTCCCTAAATTTGTGGAGAACTTATATAAAAAGTCATTCACAAGGTTAATTGTCAATAATACACTATCTTCTGAAATATTACTGGAAAGGGGAACGCGCCAGGGCTGCCCCCTCTCTCCTCTCCAACATTTCAATTGAACCTCTGGCAATAGCAATAAGAACACAAATGGAAGGAATAAAAATAGGTAGAGCAGAGCTTAAGATTGCGCTATACGCGGATGACATCCTGCTATATATCTCTAACACGCAAAACAATATACCTATACTTGTTTCAATTATAGAACAATTCGGATCCTTCTCGGGTTACAGGATCAATGCGTTAAAATGGTCATTGCATTAAAACATTTGAGAGTTTAAAAAGAGAATTCAGTCTTAGCAATAAAGAATTCTTTGCATATTTACAAATCAGACACTTTATAACAAAGATGACAAATGAATCTGGTTGGAACTGGTCCTGGGGGAAATTGGAGAATTGGCTTGTGTTAGTCAAAAATGGGTTTATGTCAATCTCACCATGCTATCAATTATTAATCTCTAACAAAGGGGAGACAAACTTAGGAAACTTAGCAGCTGCATGGGATTCTATGATAATTAAAATCCAGGCTTCTATTTTAAAAGTATCACAAATTACTCTATCGGCGACATGGAGAGAATCCCACACTAAGTTATTATATAGGACCTATTATACTCCGAAAAAAGGGATAAGATGTGGGAATACTAATTTCTGTATATGCCCAAAATGTTCATTACCATCGGCAGACCTTATTCATATGATCTGGGAATGCCCTAAGATTAAAAATTTCTGGGCTAAAATAGAATACTGGATTAATCAAGTATTAAAAATCTCTCCTCTGAGATTAGACATAAACTCTGTAATTTTTTTATGGGAAGCAACAAAAGATCTCCGGAAGCATAATAAAATAGTTAATATGTTAATTAATAGTTAATATGATTATTCTAGCGGCAAGATATTTAATTTTCAAAAAATGGAAAGGAAGGGCAAGCCCCAGTATAAACAAGCTCAAAACTTGCCTAAAAAACAATATATGATAGAGCAAAGAGACACTAACATAGAAGAAGAGAATGACATTGAAGGTTTCTTTAAAAAATGGACAGTTTTCATTAAAATATTTCCATTGAATGAAAGAGAACATATGATCTACCCATTCAGGAACTCAGAATTGGTGCTGTTGGGACTATGGTAGTTTCCCTTGCTCATCTCCCAGCCCCCCCTCCTTTTCCCTTTTTTTTTTTTCTTCCTTTTTTTTTTTTGGGGTGATGGTTATATGTTGTGTTTTGGTGTTATGTCTAGTGCTGTTTGGTTGTTTAGGTTTTCCTTCCTCTAGTTGATCAGGTACGTTAGGTTGGTTGATTTTTATGTGAATACTTGACTCAAGACCGAAAGGGAAGAAAAGGGTAAAATGTAATTATTGTTCAGGCTGCTACTTAAAAGATAAGATATAGTACGATAAAATAATGTAAGGCATAGTACATGTTGCATCTGAAAGTTTAATTTACATTAACATTTTTTGAAAAAGAACAAGCACTATACTACTACACTCTACTTCTTTGATATGAATATCTTGAAGATAGGGAAAAAATAGAAAAAAATAGGTTAAGATTACTTTTTTTTTTTTTTTTTACATGCTTATATTCTTCTGTGATGCAACAGAAATAACTATATGTTTTTCATGATGTGTATATTGTGAATCTTTTTCTCCTGTATTTATGCATTTTTTGATGCATCACATCTATGTTGTATTGTGATCTTAACCTCAATAAAAAACAAAAAAATAAAAAATTGCATGCCCTATTTGAATCAAAATTTGGATTCAGTGTCCCTTTAATATATATTTATGTTATAATAGTCAGTATCATTAAATTATGTATTTACATAACAGGCATGTAGTTATGTATATCTATAATAATTATACTGTATTTAATGAGAAGTAATAAAAACAACTAGCAACATTAATCACATTTTAATTTATATGCAAATATTTAAACATTATGCATTGCACATAATCATTTAAGCATTTATATGGAGGGCCTTAGCTTATACTTTTTAGTTTTAGATTACGGCTGATTAGGCGTAAAAGTTTAAATAATATGCATAGTATTTTGAAATATATATTTATTTTTTAAAACAATAGTAAGCAACCACTAAATTCCTTTAAATTATCTCCATTTAATCTATATTGTACATGACTATGCATATTGTCATGAAGATTAGGTAAACGCCAGAGGATCGGCAAAACCTCCTCAGCCTATCCAGGCTCCTGGAACTCAGTGCGGGACCGGAATTGAGCCCCGGCCCTCCAGAGGTTTTGCCAGTCATCCGGCGGTTGGCTGAAACCAGCGGTCTGGGGCTCAATTCTAGTCCGGCACTGAGTTCCAGGAGCCCAGATAGGCCGAGGAGGTTTTGCTGATCCTCCAGTGGTTGGCCGCCGGCGTTTTAGCGCATCTCTGTGACATTTTTAAACAATGATAATAACTTTATAGAATGTTTATTACTTACTAGGCGATAAGCATGCACAGAGGGCAGTCTATGTTTAAAATATATAAACCCCCAGCTAAAGTTACAAAAAATAAAAAAAAGTAACATTACAGAAAAAAAATAAACAAAGCTATCCAAAATAAAAATTAAAACCTAAACTAATACCCCTATAAAAATAAAAAAATCCCCCCAAAAATAAAAGGCACCCCTAATCTAATACTAAACTACAAATAGCCCTTTAAAAAAGGCCTTTTGTAGAGCATTCCTCTAAGTTAAACAGCTCTTTTACCTCTAAAAAATACTAAGTCCCCCCTAACAGTAAAACCCCCCCACCCACCAAACCCCCCCCCCAAAATAAAAAAAAACTAACACTAAAAAAAACTAGACTACCCAGTACTCCTAAAGGGGCATTTGTATGGGCATTCAGCTCTTTTACTGTCCCTAAAAGGTCAATCAGCTCTTTTTCAAGCACAAAAAATCCCTAATCTAAAAAAAAAAAATTATGCTTACCTGATACACGGCATCATCAATTACTGTCGGGAACATCACTCCTGGCCAGCAGGAGGAGGCAAAGAGCACCACAGCAAAGCTGTTAAGTATCACTCCCCTTCCCACAAACCCCAATCATTCGACCAAAGGTAAATGGAGAAAAAAGGAGCAACACAAGGTGTAGAGGTGCCTAGGTTTTAGTTAAAAATAACTGTCTTAAAATAAAGGACGGGGCCGTGGACTCACCATATCCGGAAAGAATTTTTATCAGGTAAGCATAAATTTTGTTTTCCTAAGATACAGCGAGTTCACGGCATCATCATTACTGTTGGAAACCAATACCCAAGCTAGAAGACACTGATTATTAGGGAGGGACAAGACAGGTAACCTAAACAGAAGGTACCACCTATTGAAGAACCTCTCTCACAAAAGTATCAAATTTGGAAAAAGTATGCAGAGAAGACCAAGTTGCAGTCTTGCAAATCTGTTCCACAGAAGCTTCATTTTTGAAAGCCCAAGAAGAGACAGCCCTGGTGGAATGAGCTGTAATCTTCTCAGGAGGCTGTTGTCTAGCAATCTCATAAGCCAAACAAATTAAACTTCTCAACCAGAAAGAAAGAGAAGTAGCAGTAGCTTTCTGACCTTTACGTTTCCCAGAAAAACAAATAGGGCAGAAGACTAGCGAAAATCCTTAGTCGCCTGAAGGTAAAAATTTAGAGCACGCTCCACATCCAAGTTGTGCAACACACGTTCCTTATGAGAAGAAGGGTTAGGACATAGAGAAGGAACAACAATTTCCTGATTAAAGGATCAACACCAGAATTTTTGTTGTTTAAAAAGATAGATAATCCCTTTATTACCCATTCCCCAGTTTTGCAAAACTAACACTGTTATATTAATACACTTTATTTCTGTGACTAACTTGTATTTAAGCATCTTCTAACCGCCCCTAATCACGAGACTTTAAGTTATTATCTATTGACTTGCATTTTAGCCAATTAGTGCAGTGTCTGCCACTAGCTACGGGCGTGATCACAATGCTATCTATATGGCCTACATGAGCTTGCTCTCCCCTGCTGTGAAAAGTAAAATAGAGGCAGTCTTCAAGGGCTTAGAAATTATCATATGCACCTTCCTAGGTTTGCTTTCAACTAGAATACCAAGAGAACAAATCAAAATTATTGATAAAAGTAAATTGGAAAGTTGTTTAAAATTACATGCCATATTTGAAAAATTAAAGTTTTTTTGGACTTGACTGTCCCTTTAATATTTCTATCCGAAACAACTTTAGGAAGGAAACCAAACTTAGTACAAAGAACAGCCTTATCAACATGAAAGATAAGATAAGGCGAATCACACTGCAAAGTTGAGAGTTTCGAAACTGTCTGAGCAAAAGAAATAGCAAAAAGAAACAAAACCTTCCAAGATAACAACTTAATATCTACGGAATGCATTGGCTCAAACAGAGTCTGTTGTAAAACCTTAAGAACAAGATTAAGACTTCAAGGAGGAGCAACAGACTTAAACACAGGCCCGATTCTGACCAAGGACTGACAAAAAGATTGCACATCTGGCCCGTCCGCCAGACGCTTATGTAGCAAGACAGAGCAGAAATCTGACCCTTCAGGGTACTAACTGACAAACATTTTTCCAGACCTTCCTGGAGAAAGGACAAAATCCTAGGAATCCTGACCCCATGCCAAGAGTAGCCCTTGGATTCACACCAATAAAGATATTTATGCCAAATCTTATGGTAAATCTCTCCAGTAACAGGCTTACAAGCCTAATTCATGGTCTCAATGACCGACTCAGAAAAACCATGCTTAGACAGAACAAAGCGTTCAATCTCCAAGCAGTCAGCTTCAGAGAAACGAGATTTGGATGAAGGAAGGGACCAAGAAGTAGAAGGTCCTTCCTCAGAGGAAATTTCCAAGGTAGGAGAGATTACATCTCCACTAGATCCGCATACCATATCCTGTGAGGCCACACAGGTGCTATTAGAATCACCAACGCTCTCTCTTCCTTGATATGAGCAATGACTCGTGGAAGGAGAGCAAACGGAGTAAACAGATATGCCAGTCTGAAGTCCCAAGGAATCACCAAAGCATCTATCAGAGCGGCCTGTGGATCACTTGATCCGTACCTTTGAAGCTTAGCGTTCTGCCGAGATGCCATCAGATCCAACTCAGGCACCCCCCATTTGAGGGTTAAGCTAGAGAACACCTCCGGATGGAGTTCCCACTCCCCGGGATGAAAAGTCTGTCTGCTCAGGAAATCCATTTCCCAGTTGTCCACTCCTGGAACGTGGATGGCAGATAGACAGCAATTGTGAGCTTGTGCCCACTGAATAATCCGAGCCACCTCTTTCATGGCTAAGGAACTCCGAGTTCCTCCCTGGTGATTGATGTAAGCTACTGAGGTGATGTTGTCCGTCTGAAACCTGAACTGGGCTAAGAACAACTGAGGCCAAGCCATCAGAGCATTGTAAATCGCTCTCAACTCCAAGATGTTTATGGGGAGAGCAAACTCCTCCCGAGTCCCTGCGCCTTTAAACGAGTCCCAGACAGCTCCCCAGCCCAGTAGGCTGGCATCCGTGGTCACAATCACTCAGGAGGGTCTCCGAAAGCATGTTCCCTGAGACAAATGCTTCTGAGAAAGCCACCACGGGAGAGTCTCTTGTCGACTGATCTAGGTCTATCCTCTGAGATAGATCCGAATAGTCTCCGTTCCTCTACCTGAGCATGCATAGTTGCAGCGCTCTCACATGGAATCGAGCAAAGAGAATGATGTCCATGGAAGTGACCATCAGTCCAATTACCTCCATACATTGAGCCCCTGATGACCAAACAGTAGATTGTTGAGAGATGCCAGAGGAGAGAATTTTGAATTTTCTGACCTCTGTCAGAAATATTTTCATCGATAGTGAAAAATAACACCCTTGCAGCTGGAGCAAGGGAACTCTTTTCCAGATTCACTTTCCAACCGTGGGAACGTAAAAAAGACAACCCCAGAGGCAGAACTTTTTTTCACTTTCTGCAATGAGAATTTTTTAATGAATATTTTTCTGCAGGTCATTTTGAAATGAAATTTGATTTTAAATTAGGCAGTTATTCTAAAGTGCCAACTAAATTGCAATGTGTTGATTAACTGGAGAGTAAAGTAATGTTTTAAAGTTTTACAATATATTGCATTGCAAATTAGCTGCAGAGCAAAATAAAATTGTGTTATGTTTTTAAAATGCCTCAAATATTTTTTTCCCTTTGCTTTTGGTCTAACATTACATAATTAGAAGGTTAAATGTAATAAAAAGGTGCATTGCTCACATTAAAGGGACACTAAACCCAAAAGTTTTCTTTCATGATTCAGATCGAGAATACAATTTTAAACAACATTCCAATTAACTTCTATTATCTAATTTGCATCATTCTTTAGATATCCTTTGTTGAAGAAATAGCAATGCATATGGGTGAGCCAATTATACAAGGCATCTATGTGCAGCCAGCAATCAGCAGCTACTGAGCCTATCTAGATACGCTTTTCAGCAAAGGATATAAAGCAAATGAAGAAAATTAGATAATAGAAGTAAATGAGAAAGTTGTTTAAAATTGCATGTTCTTTATTAATCATGAAAGAAAGAAAAAATTGGGTTTCATGTCCCTTTAACTTCTTAAATTAAGGAGTAAGAGCTTTGCAAAGGCTAGGAGGCAAGGTTAAATATATATATTTATTTATTGGTAATTTAATGCAGGCACTTGACAGATTTTATAATTTTATTACTAAAATTGCCATGTTATGTGCCTGCAGGAATATGATTTTTGTTTGTTTGTTTACAAATAAAGGGAAAACAATAACCTAGTTTCATCTGCTAGGATAACAAAGTAATACAGTAAATTAGGGCTGATGTTCAATGTGCCTAATAATTTGTGTACTATTATGAAAACAGTGTGCTTTATAAGAAGCTCCTAAAAAGGACACTGAACCCAAATTTTTTCTTTCGTAATTCAGATAGAGCATGACATTTTAAGCAACTTTCTAATTTACGCCTATTATCACATTTTCTTCATTCTCTTGGTATCTTTATTTGAAATGCAAGAATGTAAGTTTAGATGCCGGCCCATTTTTGGTGAACAGCCTGGGTTGTTCTTGCTGATTGGTGGATAAATTCATCCACCAATAAAAAAAAAGTGCTTTCCAGAGTCTGAACCAAAAAAAGCTTAGATGCCTTCTTTTTCAAATAAAGATAGCAAGAGTACAAAGAAAAATTGATAATAGGAGTAAATTAAAAAGTTGCTTAAAATTGCATGCTCTATCTGAATCATGAAAGAAAAAATCTGGGTACAGTGTCCCTTAAATGAACAAACAAAAGTTTGCTATATGGTAAATGTTAGATACAGAAACACTTGTGAGCACTGGTATTTTTGTTAAGTTCAGTTATTGGGGTATCACAAATATGTTCCAAAAGGACATGTGTTAACTATACTAGTCACTAAAATGTACAAGCAACATCACATTTTCAAAATGCTCATTTTAAACATTTGTAGCCTCTCTTAAATCAGACTGCTATAACAGCAAACAAAAACAACAAACAACAACAACAAAAAAACCTCTCCACACGGTAACATCAACATCTCATATAAGCTCAGCATAACTATTTGATAAGAGCCTCACCGTTCCACCGACACTGTTTCTTTGAAGGGCTGTTGTACTAAACTGCTATAAATCAAGCCTCCCCAGGCTTGCAGGAAGTAGCCACTGACATTCCCTCCTGCACTAGAAAGGCTCTGTAGTCCCGCATGTGGAGCAGCCCTCCTCCACGGCAAATAAACAAATGCAGATGTTAACCCAATGGCTTCCAAAATAGCTGCTGTGTATTGCACAGAAATACATTGCAGCAATCTTTGTTAGCCATAGGATGGGGGTTAAAAAAGGCAAGCAGTGAAGTCACTATAATCAGATATGCACTGTGAGGCACGCATAGGTGAGGAGGAACTGACTTGCAGTTAGTTGTAAAGAAATTTTATAGTGTGCAAAGAGGAACGCTTCAGCTCTATGCTCTGCATTTGTAGGATCCAATCTTTCTGCAGACAGGCTGCATTTTCTGCAATGACATCGCAGATCGCACTATGTTCTGCCTTGGGGAAGACAACAAGATCTCTTTGTGAGATTTTGCTTGTTGAAAAGATGGCGTTTGGACCAATATGTCGTCCAGATAAGGCGCCACAGCAATTCCCTGAGACCTGACAACTGCTAAGAGAGCCCCCAGAATCTTTGAAAAAATTCTGGGAGCTGTAGCAAGACCAAATGGAAGAGCCACAAACTGAAAGTGCTTGTCCAGAAAGGCAAACCTCAGATATTTGTGATGATCCCTGTGAATGGGAACATGAAGTTATGCATCCTTCAAATCTATGGTCGTCATGAACTGACGCTCTTGTACTAAAGGAAGAATTGAACGTATCGTCTCCATCTTGAAGGACGGCACTCTGAGAAATTTGTTAGACACTTTAGGTCCAGAATCGGTCTGAAGGTTCCTTCCTTTTGGGAACCACGAACAGATTGGAATAGAAACCCAGACTCTGCTCCTGAATTGGAACAGGCACTATCACTCCCAGGGAGGAGAGATCCTGTACACATTTCAAAAACTCCTCTCATCTTGTCTGGTCTGCAGATAATCTTGAGGTGTCACTCTCCCTCTTGCTCATACTAGCTGCTGGTGACATCTCCCCTAATCCTGGTCCCCCACAACAACCATGTGTGCCTTTCAATAGACTTAAAGGGCCATAATACCCAAATGTTTAAACACTTGAAAGTGATGCAGTATAGCTGTAAAAAGCCGACTAGAAAATATCACCTGAACATCTCTATGTAAAAAAGAAAGATATTTTACCTCAAAAGTTTCTCAGTAGCCACATCCCATTGTAAAGGATTTCTAAGCATCATATTAGTATGTCTGTCCTGGGACAGCCGAAGGTATTAGTCTCGTGCATTCTCTTGTTATTTCCCTATTCAGTGTAAGGAAGTTTAAATGAAATCACATGAGAGTTAAGTCAAATCTCATGAGATCACAGTAAAAGAGTTCATGACCTCAGCACTGCTGATGCCGATTGGCTGCTGTTCATTTCTTCATTTTTTTTTATTTATTTTTTTTTAACCTGCAGCTGGGAGCAGCTGAGAATAACTTTTTACACAGAACTTACTCTGCTGAGCTAAGGAAATTGTGAGGTAAAATATCTTCCTTTTTTACATAGAGATGCTCAGGTGATATTTTCCGGTCAGCTTTTGACAGTTATACTGCATCGTTTCAAGTAATTTAGCATATCAGTATTATATCCCTTTAAAAAAACAAAACTCTGTTAACCTTAATCTCATTCCTCTTGATTTTAAATCTGCCACCCCATTCACTTGTGCACTCTGGAACTCTCACTCTGTTTGCAACAAGTTCACTTCTATCCATGACCTCTTTATCTCCCACTCTCTCAACCTTCTGGCTCTCACAGTAACCTGGCTCTATTCTTCAAAGCATCCACTGCTGCACTGTAACATGGGGGTCTCCACTTCAGCCACACTCCTAGGTCTGGTAATAGACAAGGAGGTGAAGTTGGTATTTTACTTTCCTCTCGTTGCACCTTTCAACAAATACAGCCCTTCTCTTCCCCCACATTTTCTTCATTTAAAGCACACATGATTCGCTTCAGTCATACACCGCCCCCCTGGCTCCTCAACTCAATTTTTAGATCACTTTGCTGCCTGGCTACCTTATTTCATTTCCTCAAACACCCCTGCCCTCATTGTTGGCGACTTCAACCTCCCTGTTGACAATCCCACTACCTCCTCTGCAAAACAATTTCTGCAACTCACTTCCTCTTTCAGCCTGTCACAATGGACGGACTCTCCCACTCACAAAGATGGTCACTCCCTTGATCTGATTTTCAGCTATCGATGCACTATTTTAGATTTCACAAACTCCCATTTTCCGCTTTCTGACCATCATTTCCTCACTTGCAAGATCACATCCCTCCCTACAACTCCCCCCTCCCTCTACCCCTCACACCAGCATTAAGTCATTAGATCAGCAACAGCTCGCTAGCTCTCTCGAACCTCTCCTCTCTTCCATCCCCTCCTTTTCCTGCCCTGAACAATCAATCTGCCACTATAACTCCACCCTTACATCGGACCTTGATAACCTGGCCTCACCTACCATAGCTCAGAAATCACACACTCACCCTCAGCCCTGGGCACACTCCTCTGACACGGTACCAACGCAGATGTTTCCGTACTGCTGAGCAACACTGGAGAAAATCTCATAGTTCAACTGACTTTCTTCACTACAAGTTCATCTTGAACTCCTACTATTCTGCCCTTAATTTTTTAAGCAACAATACTTCCCTACTCTTGTCTCTACTCTTTCCTCTAACCCAAAACGTCTGTTCTCCACGTTCAATACTCTTCTCCGCCCATCTCCTACTACAACTTCTCTCTCAGCTCAAGATTTTGCCAGCCACTTCAATAACAAAATTGACTCCATCAAAAATTAAATCAGCTCTCAAAATATTACCAATCCTCCCCTCTCAAAAGCTCACAATCAACCAAAACCCACATAGCCATAAATTTAGCTCTTTTGCCCCTGTTACCGAGGAAGAAGTTTCTGCCCTTATACTGTTCTCCCACCTCACTAAATGCCCCCTCAACCCCATCTCCTCACAGCTACTCCGCTCCCTCTCTTCTACCCTTACCCCTATACTCACACACATCTTCAAACTCTCCCTCAGCACTGGTATATTTCACTCATCTCTAAAACATGCATTGGTCACACCTATCTTCAAAAAACTTCTCTCAATCCAATCTCCCCATCCAACTTCAGCCCTATTTCCCTACTCCCTCTTTCCTCAAAGCTTCTTGAAAAGCTAGTATATGCACGTATATCCCATTTCCTTACATTAAACTCCCTCCTTGACCCACTGCAATCTGGATGTCGTCCCAATCACTCCACATAGACAGCAATTGTTAAGGTTACCAATGACCTACTTACAGCAAAATCCAAAGACCACTTCTCTCTGCTTATCCTCCTTGATCTGTCTGCAGCCTTTCATACTGTTGACCATCCTCTTTTGCTCCAAACCCTCAAATCCTTCGGTATTTGCGACAGAGCACTCTCGTGGTTCTCTTTCAATCTAACTGAACCTTTAGTGTAGCCTTCTCCGGAGGATCCTCTGCCCCGTTACCAATTTCTATTGGGGTACCTCAAGGCTCTGTCCTCTGTCCCTTTCTCTTTTTAATCTACACATCATCATTAGGTTCTTTAATAAAGTCCCATGGGTTTCAATATCATTTGTATGCCAATGACACCCAAATCTACCTCTCTGCATTAGACATATCTCCTTCCTTGCTAACCAGTGTCACTAACTGTCTCATATCTCATCTTGGATATCCTCTCACTACCTTAAGCTAAATCTCTCCAAAACTGAGCTCCTTATTTCCCCCCATTCTTCCTTTAACTCCTCACATTTAGTCCTTGGCTAAAGCATGCCGCTTACACCTTAAAAACCATCTCTAAAATTAGACATTTCCTTACACAAGACACAACTAAGATTTTAATCCACTCTCTAATCATTTCCCACCTCGACTATGGCAACTCTGTCCTCTCTGATCTCTATAGCTGCCGCCTAGCTCCTTTACAATCCATAATGAATGTCTCTGCCAGACTCATCTTCCTTACACACCGCTCTTCATCTGCTGCACCTCTCTGCCAATCCCTTCACTGGCTTCCTCTTGCCTCCAGGATTAAACACAAAATCCTCACTCTGACATACAAAGCCCTCAACTGCACTGCTCCCCCCTACATTTCAGACCTTGTCTCACGATACTCCCCCTCCCGTCTCCTTCACTCTGCTCATGATCTCCTGCTCTCCTCCTCTCTTGTTACTTCCTCACATTCCCATTTACAGGACTTCTCCAGAGTGTCTCCCATCTTGTGGAACTCCCTGCCTCACTCCACAAGACTCTCCCCTAGTTTTAGCAGCTTCAAGCACTCCCTAAAGACTCTACTATTCAGAGATGCATGCAACCTACACTAACCTTTCCTAACTCTATTGCTTTCCCCTTGAACCCCTTAGAACAGAGCTTTCCAGACTTTTTATGTTGGCGACACACTTTTTAGACCTACATCATTTCGCGACACAGTAATTCAGTTGTACTGGCAAACAGGAGGTTTAACTGTTTTAAGAGATACGGACATGTACATAAATGGTATAATAATGAAATGTATTTACAAGTAACAGTAAGTATGTGCAAGAATTAAAAAAAGTTTAATAACACCAACAGCTACTTACTATTTTAATGGGATGTATGAGGTTAATGGGATGAACACAATTTCAGAATATTTGGTGGAATATTAGATAAAGACACTCGCATTTCATCATCAAGCATTTTTAAGCTTCCCCTTCCTATCCATATATCAAGAGCAGGAGCAGCAATGCACTACTGGGAGCTAGTTTCAAATAAAAAACCTCTGACTTCAGCTCAGCGTTTAAGCTGCCGCCCTCAGAGCTTGGTGAGTCCAATTAACTACTGCCCGCGCTGCAAGCACACTGCTGTCCCACTCACTGACTACACATGCAGTCACGAGCCAATTAAGGAGACTACACGTGCAGTCAGGAGCCAATGTGCCGCCAATGGGAATAGTTTCAGTTTCCACTGAGCTGCGCCAGTAGGTTAAGATGATCTGTGACCCCCTAGGTATCAATCACGTGTCAACCATGTGATATGCGAAGCAGGCAGGCGGAAAGTCAGAAACCAAAAAAAAAATGTAAAAAAAAATTAAATTTAAAAAAATTTGTGCTGAAGCAGGGACACACCTACACACTGCTGCCGACACACTAGTGTGTCCCGACACACAGTTTGGAAAGCACTGCCTTAGAATGTAAGCCTAAGAGCCAGCTGTTTGTAGATCACCTTCATAAGAGCCGACTACAACAGTGCAACTCTCTGCAGGGCCCTCTACCAATTTGATCCCTATAAATGTTATCTTGTATACCGCCTATGTTTATAGCGCTGCAGAATCTGTTGGCACTCTACAAATACCTAATATTAATAATGAATAGTGCTGCCCAGGGTCACTATTTTTGCGCTGTCCAGCAGAAAAATGCATGTTTCCCTCTGCACACCCTGCAGCATGTGTAACTTATAAGTGTCCAGGAAAACATTGCTGAGGTGGCAAACCTAACAGGCACATATACACACACGTTACAGTCTCTCATGATCAGGCACGTAGGCCACAGTCTCTCGAGCGCAGGCACCTACACGGACGCCACAGTCTCTAGAGCGCAGGCACCTACACGGACGCAACAGTCTCTAGAGCGCAGGCACCTACACGGACGCAACAGTCTCTAGAGCGCAGGCACCTACACGGACGTCACAGTCTCTAGAGCGCAGGCACCTACACGGACGCCACAGTCTCTAGAGCGCAGGTACCTACACGGACGCCACAGTCTCTAGAGCGCAGGTACCTACACGGACGCCACAGTCTCTAGAGCGCAGGTACCTACACGGACGCCACAGTCTCTAGAGTGCAAGCAAGTACACACATGCCACAGTCTCTCAAGCACTATTATGCACAGACATGTACACCACAGGCTCTAACTTGTTTTTGCAAATAATCTCTAGGGTATAGACACATACACACACCATACTTCATCTTGCATGAACACGTACACAAACTATAAGCATTCTTTCTCTCTCATAGTAAGCATGCTGTGCATTCTCTCACAAAATTAATAAATGCACACTATATTTTGTTTGACATAGTACATGCATGCAGCCAGCACTTTATTCCTTCTTACGCAAACACTAAAAGGCACATCATCTTTAGTAAAAAAAACACGGCCAGCATGTGTCCACATGCTTCTCACCTCTCCTGAGCTCTCGGTGCCAGACACTAACGATCACTGCTGCATGTTTCCGGTGATGGATAAGCCAGAGTGACAGGGTCTGGACGCTTTGTTGAGAATTGCTTAGCTCTGATAATTTCTTCTCCAGGGCCGGCTCGGTAAATGACGCCATATCGGTTTACAGGGCCACCGGGCCCAGCTCAAGATGGCTGCCTGACCTCTCACCCCAAAGCAAATCACGTGTCACACAACAGAGTATCACGTTCCCAAGACAACGGTCAAACGTGCACGGTGAAGATAGCACAACTGCGCCTTTCGATCACGTCACTTCCGGCATATGAAATCGCCCTATCCTCTTCATTATAGGCTAAGGTAAGGCATGTGCATGTATGAAATGCAAATTGCGTTTGATAACGTGATTAGGGAACTCTAGTGTGGGAATATAAACTAAATGATATACTGGAATGTTTGTGCTCGTTGTCTAGCGTTGTTTCTTTTCAATACACTACCGTGAAGTATGTTTTTTTGTGTATCTTTCTAATACTAACTACACAACTTGTACCATTATTCTTGAAAAATAAACCTACAACCACCATCATTCTGTAACTTATTGTAAAGAACAAAAGGGAATACTCTGAGGAAGACAGGTGTATGGTAATTATGCACTATACATATAGAGCTTTTTTTACAAGCCTGAAATGTTGGCAACAGTGCTATTAATACGATATGCATTGAAACATATTCTGCGTAGCATTCTTCCAAACGTGTATGCATCATTTAAAAACATAATTTGACCATGCAAACACAGATGACTATTAGCTCAGTCAGGGGTATATTCAAGCACTCCAGTGTTTCTTGAAAAATTAATTAGTGACCAACATACTAAATCAATTCCTCTAACTATGCCACATTTGCTAAGAGTGAGCTAAAGAAAAGTTTTGACCTAGTAAAAGCAGTATGAATAAAGTCTTAAGTTAGCTGTGTCCCTAAAAATGTTTAACTACAAATATAGTGTGCATAAGTGTCTTCACTAGCTGGTGAATTAGTAGTATAGAATAAAAATTATAGTCTTCATTTTTTTATTATTATATATTTTTTTAATGAATAGCTCTCCCCCTAACTGGCATTGACCTATATTGGGTAATATATGTGAGGTGCAGTTATTGATCTTCAAAATTCTTTTTTTTTTTTTTTAAAGCCATAAGCACCTGAATGGACCACCATGACCGAGTCTTCAACCAACCACTCTGCTGCCTTCAATGTACTGCGCCCAGCTTGCGTGCAGCTGACTCAGGAGCAGACTGTACAAAATGTGAAGAACTTACACACTCAGATATCCAAAGTGGAAGTGTCTGCTCTTCAGCCATTGTTTGATTACATCCTGTTTCCTCTCCGTTTCTCTCTAAAGATACCTGGCCCCAAGAAACCAAATCTTGTGCAGTCTGTTTTGGAGTGTGTTTCCTATCTTCTGTCTCACACTCATGTGCAAAATGAGAAAACATTTCAGGAGTTGTTTAGCGAGATCTGCGGCTGCATACCCTCTAATTCTTTGCACTCAGTGCCTGAGGAGATGAAGTTGTCTGCAGTCTCTGCACTGAGCTCTCTCATCCAGTCCACAAGTACGGATGTTATTCCTGTCTTACATAAGCACTCTTTTCTTCCTGAGCTGGGATATGCCATCTCTTTGCTATTGCGTCTTGCAGAGCTGGAAAAGTCACGTGAAATCCGTTTGAAGTCTTTGACTTGTCTAAATTGTCTGCTTTTGCAGTCCAGCAATCAAAATGCTGAATTGGGGGATCTTTTTGCTTCTTTCCTTCCTGGCATTTGTACTGTGCTTACTAGGATTATTAATGGAGACCCAAAGCAAGGCTACAAAGTGACACATTCTTCCTTGAAACTTTGGACTGGTATTGTTAGCTTGGTGATGTCAGATAACAGCCTTGCACATGTTGTGGCAAATAAACCTGTGCCCACGGGGATAAGTGGGAGGGTGGCAGAGCTTTTAGTACACAGGAATGAGACATGGGTAAAACATACAGCAAGTCGTCTTTTTATTCATCTGGACAGTATCACAGTACGGTGTACCTCTGACCCTCACTGGAAGGTGAGGATGCAGCTAATTGACCTTGCCCAAATCCTTCTTACAAATTGCAGGAATTCCATGGTGGATTCAATGGGGAATTTACTGAAGATCTTGGTTGGACATATGAATGATGAGAGGCCAGAAGTTAAGGCAAAGGCAAAAGAGATTCTTCTTGAGGTAGCAGAGGAAGGGCCAGCATGCAATGCTTTAAAGGAGGTTTTGTCAGAGAGCCTCCACTCACTGGCTGTGACCCTTCCTAGATTGCTGAGCTCTCAAGATGACCAGGGAAAGTTGCATACACTGGGTCTTTTAATTGGATACTTACAACTTCTTGGATCCCAGCTGATGTTCACTCTACATTCACAGGCACACTTACAGCGTCTCTCCAGTGCACTTCTGCAAACACTGGAACTGGACTTTAGCTCTGTGAAAGTGGTGGAGGAACATCTCCCTTCACCTTCTGTTCCTTTAGGGTATAGTGACCCTGCACCTGACACAGTTCAGAAAAAAAGCTTCAGGTTCTTTAGAGACTCACGGGTGCTTTCCTTAATCCAGAGTGTGTGTCGACTGCTGGGCTATCATGGAGATTTGTGTCTTCTGATAGACCACTTTCTGGGTCTCTATCGAGCACACCGGCTGCCTGCTTTGATAGTGTTGAATCAGCTGGTGCTTGGAGCAGCTGGAATTGAAGTAGAGATATTGCATCTTGAAAGCTGTACACCAGATAGTGTAGAGCTTTTGGATGCTGTACGTTTACTCCTGGAAGAGTACACAGACCCTGCTAACTGGAATCTTTATACATGCCAGGGAAGCGATGAATTGAGTGATCAGTTAGCATCGCTGCAGATTGGATCCACTAAAAAGTACTCCATCAGTGATTTAAGTGCCAATGCCTGGAAGCTTAGTCTGCAGCTAGAGGGCATCTCCTGCTTTGCCCAGGCACTGGGTCCATCCTTCCGTCGACTCCTCATTACTACTCTATACCCAGTGTTGGAGAAAGCTGGAGACCCATCATTGTTAGTCAGCAGAACAGCAATATTAACACTGGAGGATATGAGCCTGGCTTGTAGATACCAGGATGTCAGGGACCTGATTGAAGGCAATGCAGACTACCTTGCAAGTGAGGTCTCTGTTGGGCTCCGACGACTTCATCAGATGCATGGAGGAGCAGCCCGGGTCCTGCACTCTATGCTAGAGAACTGTGGATCAACTCTTTTATCATTGCTAGGAGAGCTTGTAGAGGATATGCTTTGTGCTCTAGACCAGTCACAGAATGAAGGTGCCTGTATCCTGTTCCCTGTGTTGAAATCACTTGCTGTTCATTTAGGTGAGTAAAACCTTTAAACCAGGGCTTCTGTTCTAAAACTCATACACCACCAGCACTTAGCTGCATGTTGCCTTGCTACAGTTGTAGTATGTGTTAACACCTACCTCTCCCCTGCTTTCCTCTTTGGTTGTCACAAGTCTATTTGATTTGGAATCTTATTACCTTCTTATAATGGAAGATGTCTGCCTGACCTTATATTGACTTTAAAGGGACAGTCAACACCATCATGTTTGTTGTTTAAAAAGATAGATAATCCCTTTATTACCCATTCCCCAATTTTGCATAAATAACACAGTTATAATAATACACATTTTACCTCTGTGATTACCTTGTATCTATGCCTCTACAATCCCCCCCCCCCCTTATTTTAGTTCTTTTGACAGACAGTGCTGTCTCCTAGGTAACTTCACGTGCATGAGCTCAATATTATCTAACGCCCTCTAGTGGTGAAAAACTTTCAAAATACATTCAGATTAGAGGTGGTCTTCAAGGTCTAAGAAATTAGCATATGAGCCTGCCTAGATTTATCTTTCAACTAAGAATACCAAGAGAACAAAGCAAAATTGGTGATAAAAGTAAATTGGAAAGTTGTTTAAAATGACATGTCCTATTTAAATCATGAAAGTTTATTTTGGACTTGATTGTCCCTTTAACATTCAGAATTTTGTACCACAATAGACTTTTCACAGTTTCCAAGTTTATTAGGTGTTCTAAATAAGCCTTCTTCTATTCCTGTTTTGTAACGCATAAATCCTTGAATCCTATGTATAACCACTAAGTATATTTCATACAAGTACTGCATAATACGTCTCCTTTTAATTAACCCCTTAATGACCACAATGTACCCTGTATGTCACTGGTCGTTAAGGGTTTTTTCAGGACATAATAGCACAAGTCTAGCAAGAACACGCTATTAATGCCCTCCCTCCAGAAGGCTTTGTGGAATAGAGCAGTCTCAACGCTGGTGGCAAGACCGCGCTATAAAACAATCAAGTCCCAAAAAAGGCCAGTGACATACAGGGAACGTCGCTGGTCCTTAAGGGGTTAAGATAGTTTTCCTAATGCTTTATCACCCCCTATTGTAAGTTCCCCTTTTGCTTTGTTAAATCCACCTTTAAAGGGACAGTCAAGTCACAAACTTTCATGATTTAAATAGGGCATGCAATTTTAAACAACTTCCCAATTTACTTTTATCACCAATTTTGCTTTGTTCTCTTGGTATTCTTAGTTGAAAGCTAAAACTAGGAGGTTCATATGCTAATTTCTTAGACCTTGAAGACTGCCTCTAATCTGAATGAATTTTGACCACTAGAGCGCATTAGTTCATGTGTTTCATATAGGGACATAAAACAATTTAGGATAGAGACAAAATATAATCATATGTACTTAGTTTACCTGCAAATTTATAGTGCAGCGCCTCGCCATTAACCCTTTCTTTTAAGTGTCCGAATTGTACAGCTCTAACTCCCCCCACACAATTCCTTTTATGGCTGCATATATATCCACCATTGATATGGTTTAATGCAATAGTTTAACAGTTATTATCTGCTGGAGCATGCCTAGAAGCAAATAAGCTGCTGTGAACTCAGTTAAAATACAATGCCTGTGTTTCTGATGCTAAACACTGATAATGTGGGGGTGCGGATCGGTCTACTGCAGAAAGCACAGCTATGTAAGTCATTTTGCTTATTTTTTTAAATGATTTTAAAATACTTGCCAGCAATTTGTAAACATTTTTTTTATTCAAACTATTTTTACTTAATTAGCCCTTTTAGGATATGCACAGATCTCAACATGTTTTATGGCACTTTAACTCTTATTTATCCTTATGTCACTTTCCATTACACTCTACTTCTCCAGGAAAGTGGTTTCCCCCAACAAATAATCATGTGACTCCAGAATTAACTGAGGCTTCTGTTTGGGTCCCTGAGAATTCTAAGAGTTTGGCACAAGAGATACAGGATTTTGTGAGGGATCACATAGAACAGCAGCGTATAGCAAGTGGGGATGTCCTGGAGGAGGAGGAAAACACAGGTAACCTTTCTCTGCAAAATACTATTTCATGCATAGAAATTTTATTCTATGAAAAGGTCATTTTTTTTTAATTTTATTTAAATTAAAGGGAAATTGTAGTAAAAAAAAATTACATGGTCTAACCTCCCCACCAACAAAGGGGTTAAACACATAAAGTCATTCTCAGGAGCATCAGAGCTGAACTCAACTGGTGTTTGGTGAGGTTGTGTGACTGGTAATTGCTCACTGGCCAATTGCTGCTTGAGGCCAGCAGGGGAAACATCACACAAATTACAGCATGCCATTTTTGTGTAAATTTGAAAATCGTATATTTCTCCCACACAAAGGCAGACCACACATACTGCTAATTTAGATAAATTAATGTGTTAATCCAATGTATCTACCACTACTCAACTGTATTCAATGAAATCGTTGGTAAAAATCTATTACAAGCAAAACTGTAAGAATACAAATTAAACATAATGCTTTTACGTCTACTGCTGCTATATATGTTTGCTAGTCTTTTTCATGAACTATATTCTGAGTGGAAAATGGGGTACACTATACACCTTAAAGGGACATTATACACTCATTTATTCTTTGCATAAATGTTTTGTAGAGGATCCATTTATATAGCCCAAAAATTTTTTTTGTTTTTTTTAAATGTATAGTTTTGCTTATTTTTAAATAACATTGCTCTGATTTTCAGACTCCTAACCAAGCCCCAAAGTTTTATGTGAATACCGTCAGATACCTACTCCTAGCTTGCTCCTGTTTGTGTAAAGGGTCTTTTCATATGCAAAAGAAGGGGGAGGGGGAGGGTCTTGCAGTGGGCTTTCCGGCTACCTTTTCAACAGAGCTAAACTGAGAGCTTCTAAGTAACGGCTAGATTACGAGTTGTGCGTTAAGGTAAAAAAGCAGTGTTAAGAGGTCCTAACGCTTTTTTACGCCCGCTGCTATTACGAGTCTTGCAGGTATAGGGGCACCACACACTTCTTTGGCCTTACCGCAAAACGACTTACATAAACTTCGTAAAGTATTTTTTTCTATGGGACTTCCATAGTGCCAGTATTATGAGTCTGTCCTGGGAGGCCAAAAAGTGAGCGGTACACCCTCTACCTCCAAGATCCCTAACGCATTTAAAAGTCAGTAGTTAAGAGTTTTATGGTACAACGCCGTAGCATAAAACTCATAGCTAAAGTGCTAAAGTGCTAAAAAGTATACTAACACCCATAAACTACCTATTAACCCCTAAACAGAGGCCCCCCGCATCGCAAACACTAAAATTAAATTTTTAACCCCTAATCTGCCACTCCGGACACCGCCGACACCTACATTATATTTATGAACCCCTAATCTGCCGCCCCCAATGTCGCCACAACCCACCTACACTTATTAACCCCTAATCTGCTGCCCCAACGTCGTGGGGATCGCTAATATACAGTATCATGTCATCCGCAAATAGCGAGAGATGCATTTCAGATTTCCCTATTTGTAAATTAGTGGTCTAATTTCTGATCTGGATGGCTAAAGGTTTTATTGCGAAGTTGAATAGAAGGGGTGAAGGGTAGAACATTTTTAACAATATCTGTCTGCTAATTACAAACAAGTGACTGTGTCCCTTACAGCAATTGGAGCTAAGTTGTATGATACTCATTAATCTCCTACATCCAGAAAAACCTGCAAGCAAACCATTAGCTGCTTTGGTTGCTTTACTCACTGTCCACTATCAGCCACTGCCCATTGAGATTACTGAAATATTAAAATTTTACAAAAGACATCAAGAGCCTGAGAATGCATTTCATCCTTTGCCACTGCTCTCAGGGAGTTAGCAAGTAGCTGTTAGTTTGGAGAGCACTTACAGCTCTCAAAGACCAGTTTGTGTTTGGGTTAAACAGAGAAGCTATGATTAAGAGACTTCTCACAGAGAAAAATCTAGCCCTAAACAAAGCTGTAGATGTTGCTATGATTATGGAACACGCTACAAAAGAAGCTCCTTGCATAGGAAGCACAAGACTGAACAAGAAGCAGAAATATTCCGTACAGATACTAGGGAGCATCACAAGCTTAAAGGGACAGTAAACCTATCAAATAATGCTATATAATTCTGCACATAGTGCAGAATTATATAACATTAGCTTAGTGCCAGCTTTCTAAAGCAAAGGACTTCAGAGATATTGTACTATGAAAATTGAATTTTACTGAACGCCGCTCCTGGCTCTACTCCCTTTAACAAACATTATACCATCTTCAGTAAAAAAACTGGTGTATTGAAAGCACCAAAATGGATGTTATCGGTGTGGGATGACATCACATGACTTATGTAACTGCCACTCCCGTGGAAGGAAGAAAAGGACATATTAAGAGTATGTAGGATGGGAAAGAAGCTAAATTGCCTCAGAAGTAGACACATCAGATTCAGCTACAAGACTTTTCAGAGGACTCCAAATTCCTATTCAAACATTATAGCTTTATAAGTTAGATTCAGCTTATTCAGAAATTACTGTGCCAGTGAAGATTGAAGAGAAGAATATAACCATGGACTTGGACACATGAGCTGCAGTCTCCTTGATTACTGAGCAAGATTGGCAGGGATTAAAATTGAATGTGCCTGTGATGAATACGGCTTTCCGCCTACAGACTGATTCAAAAGAATTATTAACCCCTATAGGCAGTGCACTGGTGCACCTCACCGACAAGGCCCAAACAAGGCCGAAACTATAGTCTGGGGTTGCCATGTTCCTTGTTCCGAGAGGGATTGCCTGGTATTTCAGTGCTGGACTGGCCTTGTTAGGCGGGACCAGGCTGGTATACTTCAGGAAAGTTATTCTCTGTGAAAAGCACTATTGGGCTAAAAGAGGCTGCTCTCAGGTAATAAATTGCCATAGAACAAGCTATTAAGCTTTTGTTCATTATTGAGAGAGTGCTTCTCTTTCTGTATGCATTTTTAATATTACCCTTGGGTAGTGATGGGGGCAACCAGACATGAACTCCTTGCCCAATGTGCTTAGAGGAATGTGGCTGCACCTTACTGACGAGGTCGAAACAAGGCAGAAAACATTTGTCTGTGGTTGCCACGTTCCTTATTCAGAGAGGGATTACCTGATATTTCAGGGTTGGACTGACCTTGTTAGGCGAGACCAGACTGATATACTTCAGAAAACTTCTCTGTGAAGAGCACTATTGGGCTAATAAATGCAGCTCCCAACTGGTAAATTATCATAGAACAAGCTATTGAGCTGTTTGTTCCTGAGAGAGTGCTTCTCTTTCTGTATGCAGTGCACAGGTGAGAGTTCAACTAAATGAACTTTCAGAAAAGCTAACATTGTATATTATGAAGGGTGGGGGTCCTCTCCTATTTAGAAGAGACTGGTTTTATAAGTTGGGAATGCCTGAGTTAAAGTATAATGTTTGCCACACTTTACAGACCTTGCCTGCTGATTTAGCTTGGGTACAGTTAATGGACCTTTAAGTGTCCCTTAAAATGAAGGAAGATGCTGCTCCAAAATGTTTTAAGGCACAAACTGTACCTTTTACACTTAAAGCCAGTTTTGAGGCAGAATGGAGGCACCTGGAGGACTTAGGAATCATCTCCAGAGTGCACCACAGTGAAGGGGCCTCCCTGACAGTGCCAGTATGTAACATTTGGATCTGTGGGGATTTCCATATGGCCGCCAATTCTCAGCTTGCTGTGGATAAGTATTTGCTTCCCAAGATTGAGGACATTTTTTGACTTTGGCAGGTGGACAGCTGTTCACTAAACTTGATCTCAAACATGCATACCTGCAGTTGCCAGTACATCCCGAATCCAGGCCTTACCTCACAATCAGTACTCAAAAGGGCTGGTTCCAATATAACAGGATGGTGTTTGGAATCACACCAGCAATCAGCCATGTACAATGGATAAATTACTTGCTGGGATTCCTAGGGCACAATGTCTACTGGATGACATGCTGATCGCTGGTCAGACAGGAGGAATACTGGCAGAATGTAGAAAAGGTGTCATGGACACTAATAGACCATGGAATCATAATTAACCTAGACAAATGTGAGTTCCTGAATTATCGACTGAAATTTTGCAGTCACATTATTGATAAAACTTGACTACACACTACTGATGAGAAAATGAAAGCCTCGATAGAGGCACCCATACCAGAGAATGGCACTCGGCTGCAGTCTTATCTGGAGCTATTGAACTACTAAAATAGATGTATGCCCAATTTAGCCCATATTTTGTTTCGGCTGCATATACTTTTTGGAAAAACAACAGAAATGGAGATAGATGTTCAAATGCTTTTGAGGGTACAAATGAACTAGTATGTAGCTCCAGAGTCGAGTCTTGGATCACCACGATTTGTCTAAACCATTCAGTATTGCAACCATATGGGCTGGGAGCTGTGCTATCCTATTGCATGCCTGATGGTACAGACTGAGCTGTGGCCTTTGCTTCTCACTCCCTCACCCCAGCTGAGCGCAAGTATGAACAAATTGACAAGGAGGCACTAGCCATAAACTGGGCACTCAAGAAGTTTCACTTTTATATTTATGGTTAACCTTTTATGCTGCTGACTGACCATAAACCACTATTGACAATCTTCAGTACTACAAAGAATATTTCTCAGACCACTGCTGCTCGTCTCCAAAGGTATGCAAAGGTGGCTTATCAGTATGAAAACTGATACATTTTTCCGCCTTCTACCTCTATCAACTCATTCTGTTGGACATTCAGCACCTTCTATATACTTTAGCAACAGGTTTACTGCTGTTATAATAGCCCAATAGACCAGTAAAGATACAGACCTCCAAGAGGTCCTGTCTTATGTTCAATATGGTTGATCTTCTCCGGTATCCCCCCATCTCTGCAATCTTTTCACTCCAGGAATCTGAGAGGAATGTTAACTGTGGGGAGAAATCGTGATTGTTCCACCGTCCTTACAGAAGACAATATTACAGATTTTCTATGAAGGTCATTGGAAAATAGTCTGGATGAAACAGAAGGCCAAGCGTCATGTCTGGTGGCCAAATTTGCAATTATGTGGCAGCCTGTTCAAGATGTGCAAAGGCTCAGACATGCTGTAATAGGGGTGCAGTGCAGCCCTGGTTTTGGCCTCGTTAGGCATTATCTTATAACCGGGGGTATCACTTGACACTTAGCAGTATTCTACACCTTCATCTGGAACTGAATGGGTTACTTGGCAAGATCTTGGGAAACAGCATTTAGACATGCAGCAAGTAAAGTCTAATCACTGTTCTGTTTATTATAAGACAATGGTTACAGAATATGGGGTTTAACAATGACGTTATCATAATCACACCATTTCACACAGTATGCTTAGAACAAAGAACTTAATTAAAAATAAGGAATAAAAAGGATTTGTACTGTGAAACAGTTTTAGATAACGGTGTATCCGGGCACATCGCCAGGACATAGCAAGGCCATCGGACAAATTATTGAGATAACGTGTTCAGCTTCATATTTTTCTCACAGCATAATAACTACCTTATAATGAAATATAATAAACTTATCTTGAAATAGAGTCTAAAACAAAATGTATTACTAAAGACAAAATGGCGTCATTATGGTTTATATATTCTTACACCTCTTAAAGCATGGGAGAGAATTCATATTGACTTTGCAGGACCAATGAATGGTCCGATGTTCTTGGTAATTGTGGATACACATTATAAGTTGCCAGAAGTGATTATAATAGCCCAGACTACAATGGACTACAGTTGTTAGCTCAGAAATTTTAAAATGTCCTTACTGATCAGTGTACAACACCTTTGTATAAATAAAAAGAGAGAAGCGCTCAACCTGGGAACGAACAATATCATAATAGCTTGCTCTATGGCTAGTTACCACCCAAGAAGCAGCCTCTTTTTGCTCAACATGTGCCTTTCACAGAGAAGAACTTTCCTGAAGCATATCAGTCTGATCCTGACTTCACAGTACAGTCCAGCCCCGAAATACCAGGCAATCCCTCTCTGAACGAGAGAAACAGCAAAACCCCAGACGTACATTTCGGCCTATTGTGGGCCTCGTCAGTGATGTGCAGCCATATCCCTCTAGGCACACTGAGCAACGGGTCCACGTCTGGATTACCGCATCACACTTAGGGAGACTTCCCAAAATGTCATAATTTGCATAAATAAAAAGAGAGAAGCGCTCAACCTGGGAATGAACAATAGCATAATAGCTTGCTCTTTGTATAGCTCCCTATCATCCGGCTACCAATAGTCTAGCTGAAAGATTTGTTCAGGCTCTGTTAGGATTTTTAAATAGCTCTGTGACAAACCGCAAAAATTTGCCTCAACAACTCCAATAATTGTTGTTGCAATATATGAATTTGACTCGCCCAACTAACCTGCCAGCCACCAGCAGTTTTGATGTTTGGCAGACCGCTCGGGACTTAGACTTATTGCAACCAGACAGGTAGGGTCAAACAGACATCTCACAAGAGCAAAATTGTGTACATAAACTGCATGAGAAGTTGAAGCGGGGAAAGAGTTCTCACACATACAAACTGGAGGAATCAGGATGGGGATGTATAGAGGGCCTACCCGTTGGTCTCCTGCAGTAATTTCTAAGGCTTTGAGATCTGCCACCTATGGCATGGCCAATGGTCGTCACACTAGAAGACATGCAACCCAGCTGTGGCCTGCAGTTGTTTTGGACAAACAACATAATGCCCAGACTCAACAGTCCATGGACAAAGATATTTGGATGGGGGTCTGGCATGATAATGGAGACATTTCCTCAAGAAGAACAGGAATGCAAACTTCCTAGGGAAGAATCAGACGGTGAACACTCCATACAAGTAGATTCCCCTTCACAAGATCAAAGTCTTAGAGTGGAGGAAGCTGGTGATGGCAGTTCAGTTCAAATTCCAAGATTCCTGTATACTCCAAAAGCAAAAAGATCCATAGATGCTATGTGAACAGAAATAAAAGATGGCAGAACTAAAGACAGGAGGGTCTAGAAGATATATTGAACTGTACTTGCAACATTAGTTCCATTATTCTTGTTTAAACTGCAACATTACTCAGAACACTACAGTGTGCATGCTGTGCTGGCCAATGACCGTGTGTGCTGTGCTGGCCAATGGCTGTGTAAGTGTGTGTTGTGCGGCCAGTGTGATTGGATGTGTATTGTGCTGGCCAGTGTGTGTGTTTGTTGTTTTTTTTTGGGGGGGGGTTTGCTGGCCAATGATTGTGTGTGTTTTGTGTTGGCCAGTTACTGTGTGTGTGTGTGCTGGCCAGTGAATGTGTGTGTGTGTGTGTGTGCTGGCTAGTGAAGGTGTGTGTTTGTGGACAGGCCAGTGAATGGGTGTGCGTGTGTGTGTGCTGAACAGTAAATGTGTGTGTGTGGTGTGCTTGCCAGTAACTGGGTGTTGAGCTGGCCAGTGACTGGGCATGTTGTGTGTGTGTGTGTATGTGTGTGTGCTGTGCTGGCCAGTGACTGGATGTTGAGCTGGCCAGTGACTGGGTAAGTTGTGTGCGTGTGCTGTGCTGGCCAGTGACTGGGTATGTTGTGTGTGCTGTGCTGGCCAATGACTGGGTGTGAGAAAGGTATATTTGGTAACGTATGTAAATTAGATAGTTGACTGTGTGTGTGCTTTGCTGGGCAGTGACTTGAGTGGGTGTGTCTGTGTTCTGTGCTAGCCAGTGATGGGGTGTGTACTGTGCTGGACAGTGACAGTGCATGCTGTGCTAGACAGTGACTTGTGTGTGTACTGTGGTAGCCAATGACTGTGTGTGGATGTTTTGCTGGCCAGTGACTGGGTGTGTGTGTGCTGGCCAGTGACTATGTATGTTTGTGTGTGTGCGCTGTGCTGGTCAGTGACTGGGTGTTTGCATGCTTTGCTGGCCAGTGACTATGTGTATGCATGCTTTGCTGGTCAGTGACTATGTATGTGTGTGCATGCTGTGCTGGCCAGTGACTGTGTGTGTGTCCAGTGCTGGCTAGTAACTGTTGTGTTTGTGTGTGCTATGCTGGCTAGTGACTGGGTTTGTGTTGTGCTGGCTAGTGACTGGGTTTGTGTTGTGTTGTGCTGGCCAGCACAGTCACTGGCCAGCACAGCACGCAAACACCCAGTCACTGGCCAGCACAGCACTCACAAGCGCTCACACACACCAGTCACTGGCCAGCAAATGCATAAAATCATACCTAGTCACTGGCCAGCACAGCACACACAGACCAGTCACTGGCCAGCACACGCACACACACTGAATGTAGCCAATGACTGCATGTGTGTGGATGTTTTGCTGGCCAGTGTGTGTGCGTGTGCTTTGCTGGACAGTGACTGGTGTGTGTGTGCATGTGCAGTGCTGGCTAGTGACTGGTGTGTGTGTGCTGTGCTGGCCAGTGACTGGGTATGAATTTATGCATGTGCTGTGCTGGCCAATGACTGGTGTGTGTGCTGTGCTGGTCGGTGACTGGGTGTGTGTGTGCTGTGCTGGCCTTTGACTAGGTGTGTGTGTGTGTGTGTGTGTGTGTGTGCTGTGCTAGCCAGTGACTGGGTATGAATTTATGCATGTGCTGTGCTGGCCAGTGACTGTATGTGTGATGTGTTGGCCAATGACTGGTGTGTGTGCTGTGCTGGTCGGTGACTGGGTGTGTGTGTGCTGTGCTGGCCGTTGACTAGGTGTGTGTGTGTGCTGTGCTAGCCAGTGATAGGTGTGTGTACAGCACTGGCCAGTCACTAGTGTGTGTGTGCGTGCGTGCTGTGCTAGCCAGTGACTAGGTATGTTTTTTTGCATGTGCTGTGTTGGCCAGTGACTGGGTGTGTGTTCTGTTGGCCAGTGACTGGGTGTGTGTTGTGTTAGTCAGTGACTGGGTATGGTTTTATGCATGTGTTGTGTTGGCCAGTGACTGGTGGTTTGTGTGCTGTGTTGACCAGTGACTGGTGTGTGCTGTGTTAGCCAGTGAATGGTGTGTGTGTGTGTGTGTGCTGTGGTAGCCAGTGATTGGGTATGATTTTATGCATGCGTTGTGTTGGTCAGTGACTGTTAGGTGTGTGCTGTGTTGGCCAGTTACTGGTGGGTGGACATGTGCAGTGCTGGCCAGTGACTGGTGTGTATGTGTGTGTGTGCTGTGCTAGCCAGTGATTGGGTATGATTTTATGCATGTATTGTGCTGGCCAGTGACTGATGGTTGTGTGCTGTGTTGGCCAGTGACTGGTGGGTGGGTGGGTGTGTGCTGAGCTGCGCTGGCCAGTGAATGATGTGTGTCTGTGCTGTGCTAGCCAGTGACTGGGTATGATTTTATGCATGCGTTGTGTTGGTCAGTGACTGTTAGGTGTGTACGGTGTTGGCCAGTGACTGGTGGGTGGACGTGTGCCGTGCTGGCCAGTGACTGGTGTGTATGTATGTGCGTGCTGTGCTAGCCAGTGACTAGGTATGATTTTATGCATGTGTTGTGTTGGCCAGTGACTGGGTGTATGTTGTGTTGGCCAGTGACTGGGAGTGTGTGTGCTGTGCTGGCCAGTGACTGGCGTGTGTGTGTGTGCTGTGCTAGCCAGTGACTGGGTAGAATTTTATGTATGTGTTGTGTTGGCCAGTGACTGGTGTTTGTGTGCTCTGCTTGCCAGTGAATGGTGTGTGTGTGCTGTGCTAGCCAGTGACTGGGTATGATTTTATGCATGTGTTGTGTTGGCCAGTGACTGGTGGTTGTGTGCTGTGTTGGCCAGTGATTGGTGGTTGTCTGTTGTGTTGGTCAGTGACTGTTGGGTGTGTGCTGTGCTGGCCAGTGACTGGTGTTTGTGTGCTGTGCTGGCCAGTGAATGGTGTGTGTGTGTGCTGTGCTAGCCAGTGACTGGGTATGATTTTATGCATGTGCTGTGTTGGCCAGTTACTGGTGGTTGTGTGCTGTGTTGGCCAGTGACTGGTGGTTGTGTGCTGTGTTGGCCAGTGATTGGTGGTTGTGTGTTGTGTTGGTCAGTGACTGTTGGGTGTGTGCTTTGGTGGCCAGTGATTGGTGGTTTTCTGTTGTGTTGGTCAGTGACTGGTGGTTGTGTGCTGTGTTGGCCAGTGGCTGGTGGTTGTGTGCTGTGTTGGCCAGTGATTGGTGGTTGTCTGTTGTGTTGGTCAGTGACTGTTGGGTGTGTGCTGTGCTGGCCAGTGACTGGTGTGTGTGTGTGCTGTGCTGGCCAGTGAATGGTGTGTGTGTGCTGTGCTAGCCAGTGACTGGGTAGAATTTTATGTATGTGTTGTGTTGGCCAGTGACTGGTGTTTGTGTGCTCTGCTTGCCAGTGAATGGTGTGTGTGTGCTGTGCTAGCCAGTGACTGGGTATGATTTTATGCATGTGTTGTGTTGGCCAGTGACTGGTGGTTGTGTGCTGTGTTGGCCAGTGATTGGTGGTTGTCTGTTGTGTTGGTCAGTGACTGTTGGGTGTGTGCTGTGCTGGCCAGTGACTGGTGTTTGTGTGCTGTGCTGGCCAGTGAATGGTGTGTGTGTGTGCTGTGCTAGCCAGTGACTGGGTATGATTTTATGCATGTGCTGTGTTGGCCAGTTACTGGTGGTTGCGTGCTGTGTTGGCCAGTGACTGGTGGTTGTGTGCTGTGTTGGCCAGTGATTGGTGGTTGTGTGTTGTGTTGGTCAGTGACTGTTGGGTGTGTGCTTTGTTGGCCAGTGATTGGTGGTTTTCTGTTGTGTTGGTCAGTGACTGGTGGTTGTGTGCTGTGTTGGCCAGTGGCTGGTGGTTGTGTGCTGTGTTGGCCAGTGATTGGTGGTTGTCTGTTGTGTTGGTCAGTGACTGTTGGGTGTGTGCTGTGCTGGCCAGTGACTGGTGTGTGTGTGTGCTGTGCTGGCCAGTGAATGGTGTGTGTGTGCTGTGCTAGCCAGTGACTGGGTATGATTTTATGCATGTGTTGTGTTGGCCGGTGACTGGTGGTTGTGTGCTGTGTTGACCAGTGCTGTGCTGTGCTGTTCTGGCTTTCCATCATGTATTGAGCAGAATTTTTTGTTCTGTCTTTATTAATATTTATAGTTATATTTTGACGAATATGTTTGGCACTTTACAAAGAATAATGATTTTATTTATTAAAGTCTGCCTATCACCTTTAGCATGTTAAGAAAATGATGCATAAAAACAAGATAAAAGGAATTTCATCTTACTTGAAATTTGCAGTCTGTTCATAGTTCTGCTGCAGGCTGCTTCACTTAAACATCTTATACTTCTACATTAATACACCCTGGCTAGCAGGCAGATACTGTGTTGGTGCTCTCTAGCACATGTCATACTGTTAGATCAGTACTCACTGACTAACTCAGTGCTTACCACATAAGGTACATTTCATGTCGTTTTGATTGGCAGGCACATATCATACTGCTGCACTGGTGCTCATGGTGGTTTATTATTTCTCTTTGTATTGGTGCTCATTGGATAACCGTCACTGCTAATACCTATCTGTTTGTGCAGAGATACATAGATATACACAACTTATACATTTCTGTTAATATGCTGATAGGGCAATTACCTTATGTTTTCCAGATGTCTCAGTGCTAACATTACTGTATTAATGACTATTGGTTGACAGAATAATAAAATATATGCTCACCTGATAAATTAATTTATTTCATGATGGTGAGAGTCCATGAGCCATTACTCCTGGGATTCAACTCCTTGCCACTAGATGGCAAAGATTTCCAAAAGAGCACTTAAACCCTCCCAGCTCTCTTGTATTCTAGTATAACATATAGCCAAGGAAGGAGAAATAGAAAGAACAAAGTAGGGAAAATGAGATGCAAACTAAAACTGCCACCAGAAAAAATTAAGTACAACATGAAAATGGACAGCTCTCGTGGACCATAAAGAAAAATATTTTTTTTCTTTCATAAGGTTGTGAGAGCCCACGGGCCATTACTACTGGAACCAATACCCAAGCTGTGGCGTCCACAAGTATTTGGGTAGGACAAAACATTTTTAAGGCAGGCACCCAATTACCAGACACTGCTGCCTGAAGGACTTCACTACTGAGCACATCAAAGTGGTAGAGTTTAAAGAAAGTAAGTTACTGCCTTGCAAATGTATTCTATATAATGCTCATTTTTGAAAATCCAAAAATAAGAAACTGATTTAGAAATAAAGAGCAATATTGTGTTTTGGAAAAGACTATCCCGTCTCCAAGAAAACCTTAGTAATCAAGAGATTTAGCCGAAAAGCTAAAGAAACCGGTGTGGCCCTCTGACCCTTAAATGGAGTAAGGGACAAACAAATTAAAGGGTTTGTTTAAAAACCTTTTGTAATTTTAAAGTACAATGATATAGCCCAGTCATGCTGATTTGGAAGAGTAAGAAGGCTTACAGAATGTCTGACCTTGTTTCAACTGGAATTTAAATTCTAGGAAGATCTGGAAGATTCAGGTCATTGTAAGGAGGAGAAAGATATTTGGTTCCTAGATTGACAAAAGGAATGAAAAAAGACTATTTATTCTATTTTTCCCTTAGACTTCTTGTCCTTTGGGAGAAACATTGCTTTTTCCTCCAGACACAGTGGAAATTATATCAAGACCAGGTCCAAATAAATTCTTTTTTTAAAAAGAGAGATAAAAGTCTATCTTTGGACACCCTGTTTGCTGACAATGACTTAAAGGGACATTAAACACTTTGAGATGGTAATATAAAATGATAAATTGTATATAATAAAACAACTCTGCAATATACTTTCATTATTTATTTTGTCCTCTTTGCCTGCAATTCCATTCTGAAATTGTGAGCTTTTCAGTTCTTGTTAGAAATGGAAGTGCAGAACACTGTTATATCCAGCACAACCATTGGCTGCACACTCTAGTGACTTATTTATAACTGTCCCTAATTGGCCACAGCAGAGAAGGTAACACAAGTTACAACATGGCAGCTCCCAGTGTTTTATAGACACTAAAACTTTACACTTATTTTGTCACTTTTTAAACAACTAATGAAACTTTAAAAAATACATCTACATGTTAGTCATGGACTAATCTTTTCTTTGAATGCATCATTCTATCTAGCATGTATTTAGTGTTTAATGTCCCTTTAAATCATAAAACCCTTCTGGTCAGCACTGCTAAAGTCATATACTTAGTATAAAATCAAATTCAATGGAACCACAAATAAGCGCATTAGTCGACTTTATAAGTTTCAAACAATTTAGAAAACCTTCCTCCACAGAGTGTAAGATTTGCGCAGACAAATCGCCACACTAAGAAGCAGGCACAGGGTACAGAAGCAATTTTTGCTGAAAAAGGATTTTCTATGACAGGTTACCAATTCCATGTCCATATGGTTGCTGAAAAATGTATTATTATCTAAGGGAAAACTTTTACAAAGCTCTACATTAGAAGCCGATAAAGGAAACATCCTATTAAATTTAAAAAGAGAAGACCAGGCTTGGTTCACTCTCTGAAAATTATTTTAATAAGAGCCTTAGAAACAGGAAAAAAAAACTCTTGTGACTTAGCAAAATTTTTAAAAATCAAATCCAGTTGTTTGGAAGCTTTTTTTTTTTTTTTTGATGATTCAGGGTCTTGGACATCTAAAGAACATAAAACCTCTTTAAGCTGGCCAAGCTTAAACATGAAAGAGGTAGACATTGTGTCCTGATCAGTAAAAAAAAAAAAACTCCTCACCATCATAAAAACTATAAAAAGTCTGAAAACTATAAGGCGATGATGCAGAAGAGAAAAACCTGTATGTATTCCGGCTAACTGCCCATCAAGGACACCACACTTCGTAGGTAAAAGGAGTTAAACATTTTTTATTAATCCACAAAAAAAGGGGTACAATACAGTGCTTAAAAACAAAAATGCATACAGAAAAAAAAACATACGGTTAATACCGAATGGTATGTAAGGCAGAGAAGGACATATGCGTTTCATGCGGGACTGCCGCACTTGTTTTTTGGGGGTTTTTTTTAACTCCTTTTACCTACGAAGTGTGGTGTCCTTGCTGGGCAGTTAGCCGGAATACATACAGTTTCTGAAAACAAGAAGAGGGGTTCCAATGGCACTACTAGGAAATAAGTGAGAACTACTGCCCTATCATAGAATACTCAGGTATTATAACCGGAGCTTCGGGGTTGGTGCTGTGTATTGTAGAGGATACATTGACTGAACTAGAGGGGGGTAAACTCCCCTCAGAAAGAATACACAAATAGCACTCCTGAGTTCTATCTCATAGATGTTACCTGAGGTGTAATTAATTGCAAAAGACTACTGTCCACTGTGGTGGATGTTACTTGCAAATGGGTCAAGATAGAAGCGAAAACGTTGCAAAAATGCACATTAAAATTTAACTTTTATTGCTACTACGTTAAAATGTACATAAACATATACAAAACACACAATTAAAACTACGAATAGGGGGGATATGGATCAGCGCGTTAGTTGTATAAATAGTAGTAGTAATAGTACATGATACAGGTAATATAGCAAGCTGAATATCCAAATCTCACCAGAGATATTTGTTAAGGTTGCTGCTATATGTGCAACTATACAGCTATTACTCCTAGGTACTTATCAGTATGATTCAACAGCTCAGAGTGAAACTGGGATATTAGTGAGCATAAACTTGAGGATTGAGTATTACTCGATATATATGTATTTTAATGATCTATATAAGTGAAATTGGTGACTTAATGCAGTTAGTCACCACATTAATTAGATTCGGCGGGTATACTGTCTAGCCCCACCGACTAATATTAGAGTTACCTCAAATGTCAGTTAGATACAAGTGGTTTATTTAAGTTCTTTAGTATTAGCAATTCACATTCATGTGCTGACATTCGGTGTTTTATGATTGGTTGTATATACCAAATATCAAGTGGATACGAGTGGTCTGTTCAGACCCTATGATATTAACAATTCACATTTGTATGCTACCACTCAGTATCTATACTTGGTTATATAGCTACCATTGTTACCAGCTTATAAAATGAGATTGGTTACCCATAGCCACTATATGCATATTTTTTATATATATTAATTTGTTAGAAGTGTTATTCTTATTATTATTATTCTATGTACACGATTTTCACATTATCCATTTTATTTTACTATTACAGCACTTCACATAGTGCACTAATGTATTTTTTGCACAATGCACAGTATTAAGTGCCACTACTACTAATATCTGTACATTACACTTAAAAATCATAATGTAGAATTTCACCTATGTTTTACATTAATATGTTAACAGTTGTTTGGCAAATTAGTATCACCTCCACTAGCACCTCATGCAGCTAACGAGCAGCTGTGTATTCCAACAATATTTATTTTTGTATTATTAACATCCAGCATTTATTATAAATACACAATATTCTCTTTTCGTTTTATATAAACAGTACTAATTGCGATATGGATGCAGAACACAAGTACCTGTCTAAGATGAACATACATGACAATGTTTAGGACCCAGAGAGTTCCTAGATACGGGTCCGTATGACGTCACCCAGGAGGCGGTAGATCATGGAACCAACAGTATTTAAAGCCGGTTTCGCGCGCCGCGCGCGCACCCTTTGAAAAAGCCGACAAGCGGCGAAACATGTTAGGGAATTGTTGAGGGGCCCAGTGAGCTCCTGTGTTTTAGGAAGCGCTTAGAGGGGAACGACCAGCGTGTCCCAGCAGCTTATTCACCGCTATACTTTCAACAGTTTGGTTATGCCAGTGAACTTATAACTCAGTTATTTAGTGTGCAGCACATCTATGCATATTATGTTATATTGGGGTATCGATAACATACAGCACTCTGATTATAGATACTTTAAATAAATTTTATTCACATTACTGGTTCTGATCCAGAGTATATGATGAGTCATTAACTCCTAAGATATTTCATGCAGTGTGTTGACTGCAGACACCAGATCACTTGAGATATGATAATCTTTACCGGTATTTAACTTTCAAATCTTTGTAACTTCAACAAGGGTGCTACCTGTGATTTAGTACATTAACTAAAAGACTAGTATATATATATATATATACAGTGTCTATATACAACCGTTACTAACGATGGCTACAATTTAGTTACAAAGTGAATCAGAGACACACAGCTGCAACTAACATATGTGAAGCACAAACACAATAAAGGATCTATCCCAACCACTTTGTACTAAGCTAGCATTTAAATCCATTGTATGATATTACAAATGGTAAGCTAGCAATTATATCATCCCAAATAAAATAACTAAAAGCTACTCTAATTATATTGAGGTTTTCAAATTGCGCAGAAGGCTGGTTGCAAAATGTACATATAGAACCGGCCTCAATTACAATTTGTAACTATCTCAGATTATGCAGCACACTGACTGCAAATACTATGAGTAGATTGAGCATACAAATTGCAGATGTGATATTTGCTGATATTTGAACCTATAACCTCTAATACTGAACCTATGAGGCTACTATTGATCTAGTGGGATAAAGTACACATATATGCATATAGTGGCTATGGGTAACCAATCTCATTTTATAAGCTTGTAACAATGGTAGCTATATAACCAAGTATAGATACTGAGTGGTAGCATACAAATGTGAATTGTTAATATCATAGGGTCTGAACAGACCACTCGTATCCACTTGATATTTGGTATATACAACCAATCATAAAACACCGAATGTCAGCACATGAATGTGAATTGCTAATACTAAAGAACTTAAATAAACCACTTGTATCTAACTGACATTTGAGGTAACTCTAATATTAGTCGGTGGGGCTAGACAGTATACCCGCCGAATCTAATTAATGTGGTGACTAACTGCATTAAGTCACCAATTTCACTTATATAGATCCTTAAAATACATATATATCGAGTAATACTCAATCCTCAAGTTTATGCTCACTAATATCCCAGTTTCACTCTGAGCTGTTGAATCATACTGATAAGTACCTAGGAGTAATAGCTGTATAGTTGCACATATAGCAGCAACCTTAACAAATATCTCTGGTGAGATTTGGATATTCAGCTTGCTATATTACCTGTATCATGTACTATTACTACTACTATTTATACAACTAACGCGCTGATCCATATCCCCCCTATTCGTAGTTTTAATTGTGTGTTTTGTATATGTTTATGTACATTTTAACGTAGTAGCAATAAAAGTTAAATTTTAATATGCATTTTTGCAACGTTTTCGCTTCTATCTTGACCCATTTGCAAGTAACATCCACCACAGTGGACAGTAGTCTTTTGCAATTAATTACACCTCAGGTAACATCTATGAGATAGAACTCAGGAGTGCTATTTGTGTATTCTTTCTGAGGGGAGTTTACCCCCCTCTAGTTCAGTCAATACATACAGTTTCTCCCTGCAGCTTTTTGACGTTGGTGGATCGAGACATCTTTTTCTGGCTCCTGCCAGCACCCATAGGAATGTCAGCATAGTGCATGCGCCGAAGACACACTGGATCAGCGCAGAAGAAGCCCGTCATCATACACCCTGGGGGTAAGCACCGCTTTTTTGCTTTTGATGATGCAGAAGAACCTGATAATGTAACTTTAGGATGACTTTCGGACATAGAGCTTTTGCGCATACTTGGAGGAGGCATAGCCACTAAAACTACAGACCACACAAACCTTTTAAATCCTGGAGCAACATTTTAAGCACTACCTTCTATTGAGGAAACAGAGTGAGAACATATTAGGCACTGCTCTCTGCCACGACCTCGGAATGTTTTGACCTCGCTTTTGGATTTTTCTTCGGAACTACGCACTCCTATATACCACAGGTAGTTTGCTATATATCTACTACTATCCTGTGTTTTGTGGTTGTGCTAGCAAATACTCGCTTCTTGACTCCTATTTTAATCCTGACAAATATCCCATGGCTTGTTGAACTCTCCACCTGACGCTGACTAGTGGCCAGGAAAGTTAGGGAGGGGGATTTGCGCCGCTGGGCCTGATAACTGGCTGCAGAAAAGACTGCATCTGATAGCAGATGATCTATGTGTGGAGTATTTCAACAGCCTAACAGGAGAAGGCTGAGGGACTGGTCCCTGCGACACCTGTGGCAGGCTTGTGACTAACTCCTTCACTACCCAATGCTTCAATCTTCTCTCAGTAGCAGCTCTCTTAGGGGAAAATGAGCCTCAAATCGGGCTGAGAACCCCTCTCAACAAAGAATCTGGAGCAGCTCAATTCTTCACCTTCCTTCTGTGGAGGCAAAGAAAAGACTAGAATACCAGAGAGGTGGGAAGGATTAAGTGCTGTTAGAGCTTTGGGAATCTTTGCCTCCTCCTAGTGGCTAGGAGATGAAATACCAGGAGAAATTCATTAAAAATACATGCAAAATCCAATTTTATAGTACTCCTCTTTAATACACAACAGCAGGTAAAATAAACAATTAGTGAACATAATAAAGAGGATATATTTTTACAGTACAATGTCATTTCAATCCTCTAGATGTGCCACCTCCCTCAGAACCTGTTGATGATGAGAAGAAGCCCCCAATGCCAATCCACATCAAGATTTCTAAGGAGGTAGCTGAGCGATGCATACACTTTTTGTCCCACAGTGATGCAAAGATTCGCCTACAGGTAGAAGTCTGAGAGTGAAACGGCTGGAGTGTTATATTAACAAGCTTCTGCATGGAGCTAGTGGGCTATGCGGGTTAGAGGAAGAAAAAGATACATTTAAGTATAATCAGGGATAAGGATAAATTGGGAATGGTAGGTGTATGGGTGGTCGTAACAGAAGAAGAAGTAAATGAAGCTGAAACATTTAAGCAGGGTAGGTCTGTAATGTTGCAGTGAGATTAGAAGGTCACTTTGGTTAGTAGTGGAGGATACTTAGTTATAGTTGTACTGAAAGTGATGCACATAAATCCCAGCATGGCTCTAGAGTTGACATACTTGTCTTCATACAGGCTCTAGATACTCTGAGGCTGTCCTTGGTTATCCTGCAGACTCAGCAAGATGTACTATTGCCGCTTGCTCACAGAATCTGGCCCAGTCTAGTGAAGAGGCTGCTACAGGATGGCCCGCTAGTCCTGCTTAGAGCCTTTCAGGTATATTCACCAGTACACTCTGAAACTCTCTTGTTAAATGGTCACATTTTTAGACTTTTTTTTTTCTGACTCTGTCTAACATCTCTCATTCTTTTAGGTGCTGGAGTCTCTAGTTTCTTCATGCAGAGATTTCCTTCGCCAGCGTGTATGTAAAGATGCTCTCCCAGCTTTTTTGAACTCCTTACGCTCTCAAGCTCCTGTCAGCGCACGTGCTAGCCCCATCTACAGCCACACTTTAGGCTTCAAATTGCAGCTGGCCTTACTGGAAGGTTTAGGTACACTGTGTGTGGCACTAGGACTAGGTGAGAGAGCAATATAATTGTGAGTGAGAATTCTTTATCACCATGTGTTACAGTGGGAATGGTTAAAATATTAGTGACGGTGTGTTTGTGACTGGTTGAGAGGTTCATGGCATTGTGCATGATATTGGGGTTTGGAGTGGGTGAGACATCAGGGCCACTGTGTGTGAGGCTAACACAGTGAGAGTTATCAATTACATTGGTGTAGGCACCATATTCATTGTACGCCACGGAAAACTTTGCCAGCTGGGTGACGTTATGAAGTAGCCAGATAGGGGCAGTGTAATACTTCAAGTATTGTAACATTTTCTGTTATTTATAAATGTTGAGTAAGTAATCTAAAGCTTAAATTTTTGCATAATTTATTATAAACGTATTTAATGTTTTAAAGTGAAAGTAAACTTTGGTGAATGAAAGCCTGTTTTTTAAATATACTATTAAAAACAGGGGCACTTTCATTCATCAAAGTTTACAAAGCAGCTTCCCCCACATATAGATCCTCTATTCACACGTCAGCAATGACTAATCCTGCTTCCTCCAATCACAGCTTTCCCCCCAGGGTTGTCATTGCATGAGGCCATGCTGTGATTGGAGGAAGCCGGATTAGTCATTACTGACGTGTGAATAGAGGATCTCTAGGTGGGGGAAGCTGCTGTAGCAGTGAAAAGAAAAAAAGGTAATTTTTTTAACAAAACGGCTGCTTTGTAAACTTTGATGACTGAAAGTGCCTCTGTTTTTAATAGTATTTTTAAAAACCGGGCTTTCATTCACCAAAGTTTACCTTCACTTTAATTTGCAAAAAATCTAATTTTAGCTTAATATTGTCTTAAATTTTAGCCAGGTGGTTAGTAAAATCTGCTCGGTGGTGTGCCCATTAATTAGGCGTGGGGACAATATTATTTTCTTGTATGACAATGAGACTGCACAGATAATGTGTGTCACTGAGATTGAAAGAATAACTATTGGAGACTTAGACAGCAAGGATGCATTTTAATAAAATGACTGGGAATGTGGCTACAATGAAGCCATGTGGCACAGATTTAAAGGACTAACAGGGAAAAGTGTTTGGACAAAATTGAGTGGCATGTCAAGCACTGTAGCTTTGTAATCAGGGGATAGAGGAGTTTTTGAAACCTTAGGGATTCTTTTATTGTAGGTAACACTAGGACATACTTATTGTGACATTTGTGCCTGAAATGGTAATACTGCATGATGCAAACAAGTCTTCCTTTCAGGAGATGGTGACTTACTAGAGGTTCTTGACTCCTGCATGCTATATCTGAGTGTGCGACAGCCAAGTAAACTTCAGGAAACAGCATTCAGGTAACAGATTTCAGAAGCCCTCTTTTTGATATGCATGTGTAATAAAAATATTATATAAAAGAATATAGAGAATCTTATCTAATATTGTTTATGCCAATATATCTAGACACCTTATCTTTCTGATGTCATTAGTTGAGTGTTTATGTGTAACTGTTCTCATCCTCTTTATATTGAAATAGTTTTTATTGATTATAGAGTTTACAACCATGGTACATAAACAATATCATTCACATTTACATAATTGTACAGGTGTCTTCTGAAAATTAGCATTCCACCACAAATCCTTTAACATATTCTATTGAAAATTTTTCTTGACATTGTCATGGTGTGTGTCTTTAAACCCATTGAAGAATCAAAACTCCCTGTACTCATATTGCATTCAACTAGAACCTTACCCAGCAAACCCCCCTCCCCAACAAATTCCCACCCCATCCCCCCTCCCCTCCAGGAGGTGCCTTAACTTCTATTTTACTTATACCTATCTCCTATTCCTTCTATACACGATTCATCCTAGTTTAACTCCCATTATCCACTCGATTCCGATCTTCTCTTGTTCTTGTCATCTCAATAGTTGCCCTATTTCTACCTATCTCTGTTGATGTTCCTACTCTCAACATCCAATAAAACCAAATCTTATTAAATTGTTCTAATTGTCCCTGTGGCCAAGCTGCTAACTGACATAGTGTATGTGTCCGTAATTTTCCCCATAACCTCTTGCCATGAGGGTACGCCAACCTTCCAATGGCGGGCTATGCAAATTCTCGTACATGTGCATAGGATTCTAATAAACTTGTTGATTGTTGTGTTAAATGGTTTCACCCTTTCATGAAGTAACGCTTGTGACATTGTGAGGGACACTCTCTCCTCTAACAAATTTCCTATCAGTTCTGAAAGCTTTTCCCATAATGTTTGGACCTCCTGACACTCCCACCACATATGTTTAAACGTGCCCCTTTCTGGGCAACCTCTATAGCAATTTCCATTATGTGTCACAGAGTAGTGAGCTGTCCTTACCGGCGTCAAGTACCATCTGTACATTACTTTTATACAATTTTCTCTCATGTCTGCACTTATCAGACCCTTATAGGAGTTCAACGTCATCTCATTCCAGTCATCTATCCCCCAGGTCTTTAATGCGTCTCTTTCCCATCTCTCAGTCACCTCTAACTTGGATTCATATTTACTTTTCTGGATTAAAATATAGATTCGAGAAATCATTTTTTTCCCTCTAGTTCCTGTCATTACCATTTTCTCAAGTTCTGTAGGATGTTGGCCCTGTGCGTGTGACATATATGTTACTATTGCTGACCTAATCTGTAAATAAAGAAACCAATGCAATTGTTCCGGCTCGATTCGATCTCTAATATGATTGAACGTGAGCATCTTGGATCCTGGCAGAAAATCAGCCACCCTATATAACCCCTTATTGTCCCATTTATCTACTAATTTCCTTATATTTTTTGGTAGTAGGAACCTAATAGGTTTCGCTAGTGATATTGGTCTGCATAAACTCAATCCTTTCGCGGTCTTATTCCACAGCCGGATTGCCTCCAGTGTGATCGGTGACCTATATCTCATCCTCTTTAAAGGGACATTTAATCCCCAAAATGTTCTTTCATGATTCAGATAGAGAATACAATTTTAAACAACATTCCAATTTACTTCTATTATCTAATTTGCTTTATTTTTCAGCTATCCTTTGTTGAAGAAATAGCAATGCACATCGGTGAGCCAATCACATCTATGGGCAGCCACCAATCAGCAGCTACTAAGCCTATGTAGATTTGCTTTTCCGCAAAGGATATCAAGATAATGAAGCAAATTAGATAATAGAAGTAAATTAGAAAGTGGTTTGAAATTGTATGCTTTTCTAAAACATGAGGAAAAAAACATAATTTATGTAAGAATTTACCTGATAAATTAATTTATTTCATATTGGCAAGAGTCCATGAGCTAGTGACGTATGGGATATACAATCCTACCAGGAGGGGCAAAGTTTCCCAAACCTCAAAATGCCTATAAATACACCCCTCACCACACCCACAATTCAGTTTAATGAATAGCCAAGTAGTGGGGTGATAAAGAAAGGAGTAGAAAGCATCAACAAAGGAATTTGAAAATAATTGTACTTTATACAAAAAAAGCATGCCTCATCACTCTTGCCAATATGAAAGAAATTAATTTATCAGGTAAATTCTTACATAAATTGTTTTCTTTCATGTAATTGGCAAGAGTCCATGAGCTGGTGACGTATGGGATATCAATACCCAAGATGTGGAACTCCACGCAAGAGTCACTAGAGAGGGAGGGATAAAAATAAAAACCGCCATTTTCTGCTGAAAAAATAATCCACAACCCAAATTATAAGTTTACAAGAAAAACTTAAAACATCAGCAGAAGACTCAAACTGAAACAGCTGCCTGAAGAACTTTTCTGCCAAAAACTGCTTCTGAAGAAGCAAATACATAAAAAACGGTAGAATTTAGTAAATGTATGCAAAGAGGACCAAGTTGCCGCTTTGCAAATCTGATCAACTGAAGCTGCATTCTTAAAAGCCCACAAAGTGGAGACTGATCTAGTAGAATGAGCTGTAATTCTCTGAGGCGGGGTTTTACCCGACTCCAAATAAGCTTGATGAATCAAAAGCTTTAACCAAGAAGCCAAGGAAACATCAGACGCCTTCTGACCTTTTCTAGGACCAGAACATATAACAAATAGACTAGAAGTCTTCCTGAAATCTTTAGTAGCTTCAACATATTTCAAAGCTCTTACCACATCCAAAGAATGTAAGGATCTTTCCAAAGAATTCTTAGTATTAGGACACAAGGAAGGGACAACAATTTCTCTACTAATGTTGTTAGAATTCACATCCTTAGGTAAAAATTGAAATGAAGTCTGCAAAACCGCCTTATCCTGATGAAAAATCAGAAAAGGATATTCACAAGAAAGAGCAGATAGCTCAGAAACTCTTCTAGCAGAAGAGATAGCCAAAAGGAACAACACTTTCCAAGAAAGTCGTCTAAGGTCTAAAGAATGCATAGGCTCAAATGGAGGAGCCTGTAACGCCTTCGAAACCAAATTAAGACTCCAAGGAGGAGAAATTGATTTAATGACAGGCTTAATACGAACTAAAGCCTGTACAAAACAGTGAATATCAGGAAGTTTAGCAATGTTTCTGTGAAATAAAACAGAGCAGAGATTTGTCCCTTCAAAGAACTTGCAGACAAACCCTTACAAAGCATCCTGAAGAAACTGTAAAATTCTAGGAATTCTAAAAGAATGCCAAGAGAATATATGAGAAGAACACCATGAAATGTAAGTCTTCCAAACTTGATAATAAATCTTTCAAGAGACAGATTTACGAGCTTGCAACATAGTATTAATCACAGAGTCAGAGAAACCTCTATGACTTAGCACTAAGCGTTCAATTTCCATACCTTCAAATTTAATGATTTGAGATCCTGATGGAAAAACGGACCTTGCGATAGAAGGTCCGGCCTTAACGGAAGTGACAAAGGTTGGCAACTGGACATCCGAACAAGATCTGTGTACCAAAATCTGTGTGGCCATGCTGGAGCCACCAGCAACACAAACGATTGTTCCATTATGATTTTGGAGATCACTCTTGGAAGGAGAACTAGAGGTGGGAAAATGTAAGCAGGATGATAACACCAAGGAAGTGTCAGCGCATCCACTGCTTCTGCCTGAACATCCCTGGACCTGGACAGGTATCTGGGAAGTTTCTTGTTTAGATGAGAGGCCATCAGATCTATCTCTGGAAGACCCCACATGTGAACAATCTGAGAAAACACATCTGGATGGAGAGACCACTCCCCTGGATGTAAAGTCTGACGGCTGTGATAATCCGCCTCCCAATTGTCTACACCTGGGATATGCACCACAGACATTAGACAGGAGCTGGATTCCGCCCAAGCTAGTATCCGAGATACTTCTTTCATAGCTTGTGGACTGTGAGTCCCACCCTGATGATTGACATATGCGACAGTTGTGATATTGTCTGTCTGAAAGCAAATGAATGGTTCTCTCTTCAACAGAGGCCAAAACTGAAGAGCTCTGAGAATTGCACGGAGTTCTAAAATATTGATTGGTAATCTCGCCTCTTGAGATTTCCAAACCCCTTGCGCTGTCAGAGATCCCCAAACAGCTCCCCAACCTGAAAGACTTGCATCTGTAGTGATCACAGTCCAGGTTGGCCGAACAAAGGAAGCCCCTTGAACTAAACGCTGGTGATTTAACCACCATGTCAGAGAGTGTCGAACATTGGGATTTAAGGATATTAATTGTGATATCTTTGTATAATCCCTGCACCATTGATTCAGCATACAAAGCTGGAGAGGTCTCATGTGAAAACGAGCAAAAGGAATCGCGTCCAATGCTGCAGTCATGAGGCCTAAAACTTCCATGCACATAGCTACTGAAGGGAATGACTGAGACCGAAGGTGCCGACAAGCTGCAACCAATTTCAAACGTCTCTTGTCTGTTAGAGACAGAGTCATGGACACTGAATCTATCTGGAAACCTAAAAAGGGTCTGAGGAATCAAGAAACTTTTTGGTAAATTGATCCTCCAACCATGTCTTTGAAGAAACAACAGTAGTTGATTTGTGTGAGATTCTGCAGAACGTAAAGACTGAGCTAGTACCAAGATAACATCCAAATAAGGAAACACCGCAATACCCTGTTTGATTACAGAGAGTAGGGCACCTAGAACCTTTGAAAAGATTCTTGGAGCTGTTGCTAGGCCAAATGGAAGAACAACAAATTGGTAATGCTTGTGTAGAAAAGAGAATCTCAGGAACTGATAGTGTTCTGGATCAATCTGAATATGAAGGTATGCATCCTGCAAGTCTATTGTAGACATATAATGTCCTTGCTGAGCAAAAGGCAGAATAGTCCTTATAGTCACCATCTTGAAAGTTGGTACTCTTACATAATGATTCAAAATTTTCAGATCCAGAACTGGTCTGAATGAATTTTCCTTCTTTGGGACAATGAATAGATTTGAATAAAACCCCAGACCTTGTTCTTGAAAAGGAACTGGCATGATTACCCCTGAATACTCCAGGTCTGAAACAAACTTCAGGAAAGCCTGAGCTTTTACTGGATTTGCTCGGATGCGTGAGAGAGAAAAAATCTTCTCACAGGAGGTCTTACTCTGAATCCTATTCGATACCCTATCGAAATCATATCAGAAATAGCATCAGGAATAGGAAAAACCTCTGGAGTAACCACAGGAGGTTTAAAAACAGCATTTAAACGTTTACTAGTCTTAACTTCAAGAGGACTGGCTTCCTCAATATCCAAAGTAATTAACACTTCTTTTAACAAAGAACGAATATACTCCATTTTAAATAAATAAGTAGATTTGTCAGTGTCAATATAAATCTTAGCACAAACTTACTTCACCACCTCCATATGAGGCAAAGTTTGTAAAACTGAATTGTGGGTGTGGTGAGGGGTGTATTTATAGGCATTTTGAGGTTTGGGAAACTTTGTCCCTCCTGGTAGGATTGTATATCCCATACTTCACTAGCTCATGGACTCTTGCCGATTACATGAAAGAAAATTGGGTTTCATGTCCCTTTTTAATATCAACACAACATATAATATAGTACATCAATACAACAATCTTTAAAGCATAAACTTAAATCCTAAAAATAACAAAATGTATGCTTACCTGAGCATCTACCAACCATCACAAGTAGGATTAAAGTCCAGTCCACTAGGATAAGGCAAAAAGTAAGTAAGGAAAGCAGACTGTATAGAAAACATGGACAACCCTGTGGACTCTCACCATCATTAAAGAAATTGATAAGCATACATTTTGTTTTCTTTCATAAGTTGGTGAGAGTCCATAAGCTATCAAATGGGAATCTTATACCCTAACTGTGAAGTCCATGAGACTACCATGATCAGTTAAGGCAGGTAAAGATATTAAACAGGCACAGCGGCCTGCAGAACTTTCCTACCAAAAGCAGCGTCAGATAAGAAAGGTAAACTTATAAAATTTGGTAAAAGTATGTTAAGATGTCTAAGTAACTTCCTTACAGATCTGTTCAATGGAAACGGCAAAACCCTGATGGTTCATGAAAACCCAAGAGGTTGCAACTGCTCTAGTAGTTGGAGTAGTAACTTTCTCTTGTAAGGTGTATCCAGTCCACGGATCATCCATTACTTGTGGGATATTCTCATTCCCAACAGGAAGTTGCAAGAGGACACCCACAGCAGAGCTGTAATATAGCTCCTCCCCTAACTGTCATAGCCAGTCATTCTCTTGCAACTCTCAACAAGCTAGGATGTTGTAGGAGAGAGTGGTTAAATATAGTTAGTTTATTTTCTTCAATCAAAAGTTTGTTATTTTTAAATAGTACCGGAGTTGTGCTATTTTATCTCAGGCAGTAAATAGAAGAAGAATCTGCCTGAGGTTTCTATGATCTTAGCAGGTTGTAACTAAGATCCATTGCTATTCTCACATATGTCTGAGGGGATTACACAGATGAGGTAACTTCAGCGAGAGAATGGCGTGCAGTTATAATTTTTTCTAGAGATGGAAAACACTAGAAAATGCTGATGATACCGGATTAATGTAAGTTCAGCCTGAATACAGTGATTTAATAACGACTGGTATCATGCTTACTCCCAGGGGTAATACCCTTATGATATTGCAATATAAATGTTTGCTGGCATGTTTAATCGTTTTTATATATGCATTGGTGATAAAACTTTATTGGGGCCTAGTTTTTTCCACATGGCTGGCTTAAATTTTGACTTGAAACAGTTTTACTGAGGCTTTCCACTGTTATAGTATAAAAGTTACAGTTGGTGCAGTTAAAATTACAAACTGTGACATCCAGCATCCCTCAGGAGTCCCCTGTATGCTACAGGACATCTCTAAAGGGCTCAAAGGCTTTCCAAAGTAGTTTATTGGGGAAGGTAGGACCACAGCTTGCTGTGGCAGTTGGTTGTGACTGTTAAAAAACATCTATTTCGTTTTTTTGATCCGTTTTTTGAACTAAGGGGTTAATCATCCATTTGCAAGTGGATGCAATGCTCTGCTAGCCTATTACATACACTGTAAAAATTTCGTTTGATTTACTGCATTTTTTCACTGTTTTTCAAATTCTGACAAAATTTGTTTCTCTTAAAGGCACAGTACCGTTTTTTATATTTGCTTGTTAACTTGATTTAAAGTGTTTTCCAAGCTTGCTAGTCTCATTGCTAGTCTGTATAAACATGTCTGACATAGAAGAAACTCCTTGTTCATTATGTTTAAAAGCCATGGTGGAACCCCCTCTTAGAATGTGTACCAAATGTACTGATTTGATTTTATGCAATAAAGATCATATTCTGTTTTTAAAAAAATTATCACCAGAGGAATCTGACGAGGGGAAAGTTATGCCGACTAACTCTCCCCACGTGTCAGACCCTTTGACTCCCGCCCAAGGGACTCACGCTCAAATGGCGCCAAGTACATCTAGGGCGCCCATAGCGTTTACTTTACAAGACATGGCGGCAGTCATGGATAATACACTGTCAGCGGTATTAGCCAGACTACCTGAACTTAGAAGTTAGCGAGATAGTTCTGGGGTGAGACAAAATGCAGAGCATACTGACGCTTTAAGAACCATGTCTGATACTGCCTCACAATATGCAGAAGCTGAGGAAGGAGAGCTTCAGTCAGTGGGTGATGTTAATGACTCAGGAAAGATACCTGATTCTAATATTTCTACATTTAAATTTGTGTAGACTGGATAAATACTTTGCAGTGCCGGTGTGTACTGATGTTTTTCCAAATACCTAAAAGGTTTACAGAAATTATTAATAAGGAATGGGATAGACCAGGTGTGCCGTTCTCTTCCCCTCCTATTTTTAGAAAAATGTTTCCAATAGACGCCACCACACGGGACTTATGGCAGACAGTCCCTAAGGTGGAGGGAGCAGTTTCTACTCTAGTAAAGCGTACTACTATCCCTGTCGAGGACAGTTGTGCTTTTTTTTTTTAGATCCAATGGATAAGAGGTTACCTTAAGAAAATATTTATTCAACAAGGTTTTATCCTACAGCCCCTTGCATGCATTGCCCCTGTCACTGCTGTTGCGGCGTACTGGTTTGAGTCTCTGGAAGAGGCTTTACAGGTAGCGACTCCATTGGATGACATACTTGGCAAACTTAGAGCACTTAAGCTAGCCAATTCTTTTATTCTGATGCCATTGTTCATTTGACTAAACTAATGGCTAAGAATTCTGGTTTTGCTATACAGGCGCGCAGAGCGCTATGGCTTAGATCATGGTCAGCTGACGTGACTTCAAAATCTAAGATACTTAACATTCCCTTCAAGGGGCAGACCCTATTCGGGCCTGGTTTGAAGGAGATTATTGCTGATATCACTGGAGGAAAAGGTCATGCCCTTCCTCAGGACAGGTCCAAATCTAGGGCCAAACAGTCTAATTTTCGTGCCTTTCGAAACTTCAAGGCAGGTGCGGCATCAACTTCCTCTAATGCTAAACAAGATGGAACTTTTGCTCAATCCAAGACGGTCTGGAGACCAATCCAGACCTGGAAAAAAGGTAAGCAGGCCAAAAAGCCTGCTGCTGTCTCTAAGACAGCATGAAGGAACGGCCCCCTATCCAGTAACGGATCTAGTAGGGGGCAGACTTTCACTCTTCGCCCAGGCGTGGGCAAGAGATGTTCAGGATCCCTGGGCGTTGGAAATTATATCCCAGGGATATCTCCTGGACTTATAAGCTTCCCCCCCAAAAGGGAGATTTCACCTTTCACAATTATCTGCAAACCAGATAGAGAGAGGCATTCTTACACTGTACGAGACCTCCTAGTTATGGGAGTGATCCATCCAGTTCCAAAGGAGGAACAGGGACAGGGTTTTTACTCAAATCTGTTTGTGGTTCCCAAAAAAGAGGGAACCTTCAGACCAATTTTGGATCTAAAGATCTTAAACAAATTCCTCAAAGTTCCATCGTTCAAGATGGAAACTATTCGTACCATCCTACCAATGATCCAGGAGGGTCAATATATGACTACAGTGGATCTAAAGGATGCTTATCTTCACATTCCGATACACAAAGATCATCATCGGTTTCTCAGGTTTGCCTTTCTAGACAGGCATTACCAGTTTGTAGTTCTTCCCTTTGGATTAGCTACAGCCCCAAGAATCTTTACAAAGGTTCTAGGGTCGCTTCTGGCGGTCCTAAGGCCGCGGGGCATAGCAGTAGCCCCTTATTTAGACTATATCCTGATACAGGCGTCAAACTTCCAAATTGCCAAGTCTCATACGGACGTAATACTGGCATTTCTGAGGTTGCATGGGTGGAAAGTGAACGAGGAAAAGAGTTCTCTATCCCCACTCACAAGAGTTTCCTTTCTAGGGACTCTGATAGATTCTGTAGAAATGAAAATTTACCTGACGGAGTCCAGGTTATCAAAGCTTCTAAATTCCTGCTGGGTTCTTCATTCCATTCCGCGCCCTTCGGTGGCTCAGTGTATGGAAGTAATCGGCTTAATGGTAGCAGCAATGGACATAGTGCCGTTTGCACGCTTACATCTCAGACCGCTGCAACTATGCATGCTCAGTCAGTGGAATGGGGATTGTACAGATTTGTCCCCTCAACTGAATCTGGACCAAGAGACCAGGGATTCTCTTCTCTGGTGGCTATCTCGGGTCCATCTGTCCAAAGGTATGACCTTTCGCAGGCCAGATTGGACAATTGTAACAACAGATGCCAGCCTTCTAGGTTGGGGTGCAGTCTGGAATTCCCTGAATGCTCAGGGATCGTGGACTCAGGAGGAGTCTCTCCTTCCAATAAATATTCTGGAACTAAGAGCGATATTCAATGCTCTTCAGGCTTGGCCTCAGTTAGCAACTCTGAGGTACATCAGATTTCAGTCGGACAACATCACGACTGTAGCTTACATCAACCATCAAGGGGGAACAAGAAGTTCCCTAGCGATGTTAGAAGTTTCAAAAATAATTCGCTGGGCAGAGATTCACTCTTGCCACCTATCAGCTATCCATATCCCAGGTGTAGAGAACTGGGAGGCGGATTTTCTAAGTCGTCAGACTTTTCATCCGGGAGAGTGGGAACTCCATCCGGAGGTTTTTGCACAACTGATTCATCGTTGGAGCAAACCAGAACTGGATCTCATGGCGTCTTGCCAGAACGCCAAGCTTCCGTGTTAAGGATCCAGGTCCAGGGATCCCAAGGCGACACTGATAGATGCTCTAGCAGCGCCCTGGTCTTTCAACCTGGCTTATGTGTTTCCACCGTTTCCTCTGCTCCCTCGACTGATTGCCAAGATCAAGCAGGAGAGAGCATCAGTGATTCTGATAGCACCTGCGTGGCCACGCAGGACCTGGTATGCAGATCTAGTGGACATGTCATCCTTTCCACCATGGTCTCTGCCTCTGAGACAGGACCTTCTACTTCAGGGTCCTTTCAACCATCCAAATATAATTTCTCTGAGGCTGACTGCCTGGAGATTGAACGCTTGATTTTATCAAAGCGTGGCTTCTCCGAGTCAGTTATTGATACCTTAATACAGGCACGAAAGCCTGTCACCAGGAAAATTTAACATAAGATATGGCGTAAATATCTTTATTGGTGTGAATCCAAGGGTTACTCATGGAGTAAGGTCAGGATTCCCAGTATATTATCTTTTCTCCAAGAAGGTTTGGAAAAAGGATTGTCAGCTAGTTCCTTAAAGGGACAGATTTCTGCTCTGTCTATTCTTTTGCACAAGCGTCTGGCAGATGTTCCAGACGTTCAGGCATTTTGTCAGGCTTTAGTTAGAATCAAGCCTGTGTTTAAACCTGTTGCTCCACCATGGAGCTTAAATTTGGTTCTTAAGGTTCTTCAAGGAGTTCCGTTTGAACCTCTTCATTCCATAGATATCAAACTTTTATCTTGGAAAGTTATTTTTTTGGTAGCTATTTCCTCGGCTCGTAGAGTCTCTGAGCTATCTGCCTTATAATGTGATTCTCCTTATCTGATTTTTCATACAGATAAGGTAGTCCTGCGTACCAAACCTGGGTTCTTACCTAAGGTGGTATCTAACAAGAATATCAATCAAGAGATTGTTGTTCCATCCTTGTGTCCTAATCCTTCTTCGAAGAAGGAACGTCTATTACACAATCTGGACGTGGTCCGTGCTTTAAAGTTTTACTTACAAGCTACTAAAGATTTTCGTCAAACATCTGCTTTGTTTGTTGTCTACTCTGGACAGAGGAGAGGTCAAAAGGCTTCGGCAACCTCTCTTTTCTTTTTGGCTAAGAAACATAATCCGCTTAGCCTATGAAACTGCTGGACAGCAGCCTCCTGAAAGGATTACAGCTCATTCAACTAGAGCTGTGGCTTCCATTTGGGCCTTTAAAAATTAGGCTTCTGTTGAACAGATTTGCAAGGCGGCGACTTGGTACAAATTTGATACTTTTGGTTCTTCGGAGGCTATATTTGGGAGAAAGGTTTTACAGGCAGTGGTTCCTTCCATTTAAGTACCTGCCTTGTCCTTCCCTTCATCCGTGTACTTTAGCTTTGGTATTGGTATCCCACAAGTAATGGATGATCCGTGGACTGGATACACCTTACAAGAGAAAACACAATTTATGCTTACCTGATAAATTTATTTCTCTTGTGGTGTATCCAGTCCACGGCCCGCCCTGTCATTTTAAGGCAGGTAATTTTTAAATTTAAACTGCAGTAACCACTGCACCCTATGGTTCCTCCTTTCTCGGCTTGTTTTCGGTCGAATGACTGGCTATGACAGTTAGGGGAGGAGCTATATTACAGCTCTGCTGTGGGTGTCCTCTTGCAACTTCCTGTTGGGAATGAGAATATCCCACAAGTAATGGATGATCCGTGGACTGGATACACCACAAGAGAAATAAATTTATCAGGTTAACATAAATTGTGTTTTCTCTGGGGGGAACTTTCCCACTATCAAATATACCAGAGAAATAGATTAAAGGGACACTGAACCCAAAAAAATTATTTCGTGATTCAGATAGAGCATGCAATTTTAAGCAACTTTCTAATTTACTCCTATTGTGAATTTTTCTTTGTTCTCTTGCTATCTTTATTTGAAAAAGAAGGCATCTAAGCTTTTTTTTGCTGGTTCAGAACTCTGGATAGCACTTTTTTATTGGTGGATAAATTTATCCATCAATCAGCAAGAACAACCCAGGTTCACCAAAAATGGGCCGGCATCTAAACTTACATTCTTGCATTTGAAATAAAGATACCAAGAGAATGAAGAAAATATGATAATAGGTGTAAATCAGAAAGTTGCTTAAAATGTCATGCTCTATCTGAATCACGAAAAAAAAAATGTGGGTTCAGTGTCCCTTTAACAAAGAATAAGAATTTCTAAATTCTTTTGTGACCCAAAATGTCCATGGCTCTGACCAATAAAACATTTCAAGTAGACTGTCCCTTTAAGGAAACTGGCTGAACCCTTTTCAGACCATCCTATAAGAATGTAATATACAAAGAATTTTAACAATAAAGCTTTAGTCTCACACAGGGTAAGAAAAGATTTCCAACACCTTGTGATAAATGCTCCTGCTATAACAACAGGCTTTCAAGTTTGAATCAAAGTGTCTATCACTTGATCAGAGAAACTCCTTTGAGACAAAATTAGGCGTTCAAACACCATGCCGTCACATTGAGAAATTTCAGGTCGTGATGAAAGAAGGGACCTTGAGAGAAAAAGTCCTTCTTGAGAGGAAGACGCCAAGGTTGGCTGAATGAAAATTGTATTAAATCTGCGTACCAAGTCCTGCAAGGCCATGCCAAGCAATGAGTATTACAGAGGCCCTTAAAGGGACACTCAAGTCAAACTTAAACTTTCATGATTCAGAAAAAGCATACAATTTTTTAAGAATTTTTAAAGTTTACTTCCATTTTCAAATTTTGCACATTTTATATGCACAGTTTTTGAGGCATAGCTCCTACTGAGGATGTGCACAAGCTCACAGGGTATACGTATACTAGTCTGTGATTGGATGATGTCTGTCACATGGTACAGTGGGCAGGCAAAAGGGTGAAAAAATAAATTTGCTAGAAAAAAAATCTGCTTTTGTAAAATTCAGTGTTATTGCATTGTCTTTTTATTATTCACTTGTTATTTATGCAATTCTAATGTATTTAGTGGTCCTTTAATTGCTTTTTCCTGGCTATTACCTTGGATAGTAACACAAAAAGAGGAAGATGTAAATCAGATTGAATGAACAGGGAATTATTAGAGCATCTGTAAGAGTCGCCTGTGGATCCTGAGATCTCACACAATTCTGGGGTAACTTGTGATTGTCATCTGGCCTGCCCCAACAACTCACAATCGGGTCGAAAACCTCCTGATTCAGGGACCATTCGCTAGGATGAAGGTATTGGTGTTTTAGAAAGTCTGCCTCTCAGTTGTCCACACCTGGAATGTGGACTGCAGAAATTATGCAATCTAGGTGTTCTGCCCAAGTCAGAATGTTTGCTACCTCTTTAATCACTAAGGTGCTTGGAGTACCGCCTTGGTGACTGATGTAAACCAACGCAGTGACATTGTCTTATTGAAACCTCAGAAATGACTCCTGTATTAATAAGGGCCAAATCTGGAAAGCCCTGAAGATTTGGAAGTGTTACATAGAAACATAGAATTTGACGGTAGGTAAGAACCAAAAAGGCCCATCAAGTCTACCCAAATTACATGTTACTCATTACTTAGGATAGCCTTATGCATGTCCCAGGCATTTTTGAATTCCTTTACAGTCTTTGGCCCCTATTTAAGAAAGGTCTTGCGGACCTGATCCGACACTGCGGATCAGGTCCGCAAGACCTCGCTGAATGCGGAGAGCAATACGCTCTCCGTATTCAGCATTGCACCAGCAGCTCACAAGAGCTGCTGGTGCAACGCCGCCCCCTGCAGACTCGCAGCCAATCGGGGGTGTCAACCCGATCGTACTCGATCGGGTTGATTTCTGGCGATTCCTGTCTGCCTGCTCATAGCAGACGCACAGGGTTATGAAGCAGCGGTCTTTAGACCGCTGCTTCATAACTTGTGTTTCTGGCGAGTCTGAAGACTCGCCAGAAACACGGGCCCACAAGCTCCCTATGGAGCTTGTTAAATGGGCCCCTTTGTGTTTACCACCTCAAATGGAAGTTTATTCCATAAATCCACCACCCTTTCTGTAAATAAATGCTTCCTCAAATTTATCCTGAATCTGGAATTCAACAATGCCTGGGACATGCATAAGGCTATATTAAGTAAGTGTTAGAAAAAGACGCTTGATTCTGTTCCTCTAAAGGGACTGGAATAATTAATCCTATAGTTTCTAGGTCTGATATCTCCAACCTAAAATTAAATGACACTTATTTTGCTACTTCATCAGCAGGTGGGGGTCCTTGGTTTCTGTTTAATCGTCCTCAGAAGAGAAGGCTGTCCCAGATGAGTCTACAGCCTACTAACACATCTTTACATATCAAACATGGTTGTAAAAGGGTTAAATTGTCAGTAGCGTGCCCTTCCAAGTGGTCAGCATTACCAAGGGGAACACATTATAGATGGCACAATGTAAAACTGAAGTCCTTAGAAAGGAATTAGAACAATTGGATATGGGGGACGCTTCCGTGCGGCAACCAAGATGGCCGCTTATTTCAGAGTCTGATCAGATGAGCTGATATATCTACTGCGTATCACTCACAAAAGACACCATCAAAGATTAATCTCTGGCTATTTCGACTATACTAGACTCACTGATCTTTTTGCTACAAATAACACGGCCAATCTCGACTCTTAGATACTGGAACGGAGAAGAGAGCAGCTGTGGCCTTCCACGAGACCGACCTCTACCTAGCCCCCCCCCACACACAGCGGCTAACTTGAATACATCCTCCCAATTCTACACTAAAGCTTTACAATAGAGCTTTCCCATCTAACTTTATTAGAGACACTGGATTCTTTGCTGCATGATAATTTTTCCAGACTTGAGGACAGCATACTGACAGCGTTGGAGGGAGCTGCTCACATAGAGATGGAAAGGAATACTTCAGCTAAAGCAAATCATACTCTCACTGAACATATAGGATCCTGACTTCCAGAAACAACAATTTTGGAAACTAAGACATCACTGGGGTTGAGAGACACTAACTTACTTACGCAGTTACACTACAGGTGTGTATATCTCTGGTGTCTCTCTCCAGCTTGTCCATGCGGTCTGTGGCCCCCAAAATCGGTGTGAATGCATCTTGTGCTGAAGGTAATATAACTATGCGGACCCAACCACACTCAACAGCGGCCTTACACTTACCGCTCTGTAGACAGGTGGATGAACGGTTGTTACTCTACAGCAGGGGTGTCAAACTCATTTTAGTCGCGGGCCATTTTCCATACAAGTACAACTCACGTGGGCCGCACACTACCTACATATCTTGTCATTGCTAAACAGTGCAGTGGCATTTGCTATAACTGTATACATTTCAAAAGATTGTGTTCTGTAACTCCTAATTAACTTACTCTGGCTTGAGGAAATGCACTCTAATGATTTTAAGAAGGTGAGACACACGCTCCATGTGCGACCCACTGTTTATAATAGGGATAGACATACCTGTTGTACATAATATAAAATAATAAATACATAGAAATATATATAAAGTATTTGATTTTAGTTAAAGAGAAAATGATGGAAAGGAATGGACAGAAATGATGTGGGAAATCAGTGCTACCATAGTAATGAACTGCATGTGTTAAAGAAATCATTATGCACTTATCTGTCTTTTTCTTTTTAATAACGTATGTTTTAATGTATGTGCATCCCTAACAGTAAGCGCACTCGCTCTTTAAGTAATAAGCATATTATAATTAATATTTTTCATGGAGGTGGCGTGGGCCGCACAAAATTAGGTTGAGGGCCGCATGAGGCCCGCGGGCCGCCAGTTTGACACCCCTGCTCTACAGGATACATGAGCAGTTGCGGATGTCAGCGGTGCTTCGCTTCTTCATTAAAGTGCTAGAAGATGAGATGATGGTAGTCTGGATGTGGGAGCCCAAACCTGTTGGAGATCGAGTGCGGAGTAACAGGCGCAATAGCTCCAGATATAGAGATCGTCATAAGAAAGCCAGCATAGGTTAAAGACAATATAAGAAACGGACAGTTCAGGGACTCTTGTACACGATATAACAGTGATTCACATACCGGCTCCTTTTTGGCTATATAGCTGATTCTGCTGAACTGGATATTCCCTACTATCCCAACCTTCATTTTCTGTCCTCATATCTATGTCTGGACACTACTTTTAATTTTGTATTTTACCGTCACCTACTTTACAGGTATCGTTTATTTACTGTTCACAATGTTTATATGTATTAGCGGTTGTCCTATAGAACTCTCCTATATAGTTAGTTAGTGCAACCTAGACTTCTAATTCAAAACCTTACAGAAGGGCTACTAGATAAGTTCCATGCTGTCAAACATTTAAAGCTAATTCTTTTGAGTCAAAGAGAGATATTTATGCACTATTTCAGACTTGTTCTACTTTCCTTAGATCCTTAGTTCATAGGGAACTACAGGAACAACAAACTGGATTGCGGAGCACCGGATCTTGTGAAAAAAGCAAAGCTTTATGACTTAAAACATGGAAACAGGTCACAACTGTATATAACCTAGAGAGCTGTTGTAGATGTGGGTATCCATGTACCCGTTGCTGACGCGTCTTTGGCGTTCGTAGCTGTAGGGAACTACTGCCAGCGGCCGGGGTAGTTAAATTACAACATTTTGGGAAAGCAGCAACTATCAACAAACTGAGTGCATTATAAGAGTTTTATTCTATATGCTAAGTTATGACACACTGCTTATAATTCTCGTAATTAGAATATTGATAGTTTTGAGGGAGTCAGGTTTGACTTAAAGGGACATGAAACCCAAATTTTTTCTTTCTTGATTCAGATAGAGAATACAATTGTAAACAACTTTCTAATTTACTTCTATTATCTAATTTGTTTAACCCCTTAAGGACCACAGCACTTTTCCATTTTCTGTCCGTTTGGGACCAAGGCTATTTTTACATTTCTGCAGTGTTTGTGTTTAGCTGTAATTTTCCTCCTACTCATTTACTGTACACACACATATTTTATATACCGTTTTTCTCGCCATTAAATGGTCTTTCTAAAGATACCATTATTTTCATCATATCTTATAATTTACTATAAACAAAATTATAAAATATGAGGAAACAATGGAAAAAAACACACTTTTTCTAACTTTGAACCCCAAAATCTGTTACACATCTACAACCACCAAAAAACACCCATGCTAAATAGTTTCTAAATTTTGTCCTGAGTTTAGAAATACCCAATGTTTACATGTTCTTTGCTTTTTTTGCAAGTTATAGGGAAATAAATACAAGTAGCACGTTGCTATTTCCAAACCACTTTTTTTCAAAATTAGCGCTAGTTACATTGGGACACTGATATCTTTCAGGAATACCTGAATATCCCTTGACATGTATATATTTTTTTTTAGAAGACATCCCAAAGTATTGATTTAGGCCCATTTTAGTATATTTCATGCAACCATTTCACTACCAAATGCGATCAAATAAAAAAAATTGTTCACTTTTTCACAAATTGTTTCACAAACTTTAGGTTTCTCACTGAAATTATTTACAAACAACTTGTGCAATTATGGCATAAATGGTTGTAAATGCTTCTCTGGGATCCCCTTTGTTCAGAAATAGCAGACATATATGGCTTTGGCATTGCTTTTTGGTATTTAGAAGGCCGCTAAATGCCACTGCGCACCACATGTGTATTATGCCCAGCATTGAAGGGGTTAATTAGGGAGCTTGTAGGGTTAATTTTAGCTTTAGTATAATGTAGTAGACAACCCAAAGTATTGATCTAGGCCCATTTTGGTATATTTCATGCAACCATTTCACTACCAAATGCGATCAAATAAAAAAAATTGTTCACTTTTTCACAAATTGTTTCACAAACTTTAGGTTTCTCACTGAAATTATTTACAAACAACTTGTGCAATTATGGCATACATGGTTGTAAAAGCTTCTCTGGGATCCCCTTTGTTCAGAAATAGCAGACATATATGGCTTTGGCTTTGCTTTTTGGTAATTAGAAGGCAGCTAAATGCTGTTGCGCACCACACGTGTATAATGCCCAGCATTGAAGGGGTTAATTAGGGAGCTTGTAGGGTTAATTTTAGCTTTAGTATAATGTAGTAGACAGCTGGACTTCCGGTGGGGGAGGAGACATGCAGATTGGCTACATGCCGGCGCTGTGAGAGGACGCCGATTCCAGCAGCTCCCCGCTCTCCGCCACTTGTCCTGGTAGCGTTCCCAGGCGATTGAGTGTGGCACTCAGCTGGGCTCGGACCCACACGAGAGCTGAAGTCTATATGAGCCAAACGGCTGCACCTGCTTTTTAGGCTGCGGTAATTTTAAACTTTCTCTATCCTGTCCTACTGCCTTACAAGTGCCGTGTTTGGTGCAATAAACTACCTGGAAATAAAATCACTTGGAGATAAATATAGCCGCATGAGACCCGGCGGTAATGGGGATCGTATAGCCGCATGTTGCTGAGCGTAGCCGCTCCCTGGTGAGCTGTAATTAGCTACGGTACTCTAAGTTGGAACTCTGCTGCAATCCGAATCAGCCTAACTCTGGGCGGGCTATACAGAGGCCGTTACGTACCTGATTTCTCCTGGGAACCCTGGTGTACTGGGGACACGCTGCCGGTGTGGTTCACATCGAGGGCCCCCGAGTGGGCTGTGGAACCGGTGTCAGTGGCCGGTGTTTGTGTTCATCTAGTCCAGGGGGATCATCTTTGGTGGAGTCTGTACAGTGCTTCCGGTTGTACGCCGTGGCGACTTGGTCCGTTCCTGAGTGGTGCCGGTATTGGATGTATCCCCACAGGCGCTCCCTGGTGAGCGATAGAAGCAGATAAGGAGCATATTTACCTGTGGGATCCCTGACAGCCAAGGGTATAACTACTGACACTTGAAAGACGCTATCCTGATAAGTATCGCAAATTCAAATTTTTGATTGGTTTTGCTTTTGAGTGCTGCTTGAAGTGGGGCCTAGTGGTCTTGAGGAATATAGTAACGGGACTGTGTATTGACTCGGGAGCAGATGCTATTCTAAGTCACTAATTGGGACCACACTGATCGAATATACCAACTAAATAGTAAATATTGCTATATGTTGGGTCCCAATCAGGACCTGCTGTGATAAAGTAGTCTTTTCTGCTGTATATTAGAAGGGAAGCTAGAGAATATTGGGGACTCCTTATTCTCAGACAGTTGAAAGGGGGGAACTAAAACAATAAGAGATTTAATGTTTATATGTACTTAAGACTTATGAGCGTTGTACAGTGATTTGTTAATCTAAGGAAACTTTCTTCTACAGTATAGATTATGTTATATGAAGATACTTAGATTGTCTGTTTTGAATAATCTCAATGTTTCATTTTCTGTTTCCCCCAACAATATAGCTCTATAATCTATAGTAATAAGATATAACATTCTATGTTGCTCTTCTTGTGGTGCTATCCAGTTTTCAGATCATGTATGCAATCTGGATTAGAATATGCATCTGATAAAATGCTATCTTTATGCTCCAGTTCAGAAATATTATCAAATTTGGCCCACTTCTCTTATAAAAGCCCTAGGAACTGTCTGGCCTAAGTAATTTATATGTAATTAAGTAAGGGAGTTAAGCACACTCTATATATTGTGTAAGGAACAGACTAAAATTGTCATTATATTTATCCCCTACTTAATGCACAAGAATAGGCACAAGCCAAAACCATATAAGTTTGAGAGGCCGGCGGCTACCAAAAGATACTGTAGCAGTTAGGCATATGGCCATGAGACAGTGTGAATCTGGATACTCTGTTTTAGGGAATTAGAAATTGAAGTAATAAGTCGTAACATTACTCTCTTTCCCTCTATTGTATTCTCTATTTTGCAGATCATAGATATAACGTGGGTTGAAAATCATATCTGGTTAAATACTATTTCTATACTTTAGTTTAGTAATTTCAATACATCGGGCCTAATACAGATTTTATAAAAATTTTCAGGAAGTGTCTGGCTTAAATGGTTTTCTCTGAAATTAATAGGGAAGTCAGACAAACTTCTTGCACTACGTAAAGATTGATTAAAAATTGCTATTTCAATTTCAGGGCATTAAAATAACTATAAAACATAAGTATTTAAGGTTGAGGTTCTGTCATACTATAGCAGCTAGGCTTGTCATTTTTAGGCAGTGTGAATTGGATATGCTTACCTTAGGGAATTAACTAAGTTAATCGGTGGTATTAGCTATTTTTCCTTGAATTTAACACAAAATACTAATTTCACATACACTCTCACTTCCTGTTTAACAGGATATATCCCTTAAACTGGCAAATAAGAGTCTCCACTCTATACACATATCACACTCTTCCACTAGAAACCCTTAGCAGGGTCTTTTTTGACACTCTGTATGTCCTTATATTTCCTTTCTTCTTTTTTTCTTTTTCTCCTTTTCACCATCACCACACGCTTGCACTTTTTTTCTACCACATTTCTTTTTTTTCAGGATTTTTTTCACTTTTTTTTTCTTACAATATAAATGGAAAAATTTGTCACACAAACCAAAGTTAATTCCCCCTAAAATGCCAGCCAAACCAAAAGATAAAAAGGCCAAGCCGGCAGACAACAATATAGAAAACATAACAGAAATCTCACCCTTAACAATTGACACTCACGCCCTTACAAGTCAGCTAGTAGCGTTGTTCACACCTCAATTTGATTCTATAAAAACAGAATTAGGTGTCATTTCATCTGACATAGGGACACTCTCATTGGAAATAAAACACTTTGCAGTAAGATAGGATATCCACGTTAGAGGATCAGACAAATTCGCAACACAGTGTCATACAAGAACATGAGTCTAAAATAAAAAGTATGCAAGTGCCCCTGGAGGATCTCGAAGATCGGTCCAGGCGCAATAATATTAGAATTATTGGTCTACCGGAATCTCCGGAGTTTGAGGATCTCATGATATTTGCATCAACCACTCTGCCACAGGCTCTGGGTATTCCCACACAAATTATACCATTGATAATTGAGAGAGTCCATAGAGTGGGACCCAGGAAGCCTACTACTAATGAGGGCACCAGACCAAGGATGGTCATCCTCAAACTCCTGAGATTCCAGGATAAGATTGAGATCCTCAGTCACTATAAAAAGAAAAAAGAACCATTACTTCTTGGGAATAACAGAATTATGTTATTTCAAGATTTCTCTAGTGAGACATCAGCCAGAAGAAAAGCTATGGCCCCGTATTGCACACAACTAATAAACAAAGGCATTAATGCTTGGCTGAGCTATCCGGCCAGAATTATAATCAACAAGAATGGTAAGAGGCAGGTCTTTAGTGAAACATCTGAGGTAATTAATTTTCTAAAGGAAATAGGATAATACTGGAATATAGATGTTTATTGTTCAAAATGTTCAAAGTGTTATTGAGAGTTAGATATCCAAAATGTCAATGGATTTGTGTTCTCTTTTCTATTATTTCCTCTTTCTTTTTTTCTTTTTTCTTTTTTTTTTCCCCTTCTCTCTCGCTTCCCCCCTCTTCTTTCTTTGTCTCCCCCCTTTCATTTGATTCTGATCCTCCTTAAGATGTAAGAGATGACAACAGAAATTAGGATGCTTTCTTGGAACGTGGGAGGCATTAGTTCACCTATGAAACGTAAATTGATTATTAGAACATTAGCTCAGATGCAGCCTGACATGGCCTGTCTGCAAGAAACACACCTTAAGGAATCAGAAGCAGTTAAACTCAAGATGAAATGGGTTGAGGAAGTAATCTCCACTAATGGCTCTAATAAAAAATGTGGAGTAGCAATACTCTTACACAAACAATTAGACTATAAGATTATAAAAACTGAGATTGATAGTGAGGCCAGATACATTTTATTGCATATAATGTTAAAAAACATAAAATTTATAATTTGTTGTATTTATGCTCCCAATAAAGTTTCACCCCGTTTTTGGGATAATATCCAAAGCAAGTTGTTTCCGCTTATTGGCAATAACTTAATTTTATGTGGAGACTTCAATATGACGCTGGATCCCTCAATAGATAGGTTCTCAGGCAAAAACATAGTGAGTAATAGACAAGGCGCCAAACTTTTTCAGAGACTTTGCCATAAATTAAAACTGATAGATATTTGGAGGATTCAAAATCCTGACAGTGCGACATTCACCTGTGAATCTAAAGGTCACAAGACATTCTCTAGGATTGACCTATTCCTGATCTCTGAGTCATTGGCTATTTGGCAATCTAAAGTGACGATAGGGGAAGTCCTGATATCGGATCATGCAATAATTGCGTTAATATTCTCAACATGTAAAGCAGACAGGAGGCAGAAACCAGCCTTCGGGTTTCCTAGATATTTATGTTCTAATCCTAGGTTTCGTCTATGGCTACAATCTAAATGGTTGGAATATGCTTCTAATAATAGCGAATTCGGAAATAAAGTTGAAATCTTCTGGGAGGCCTCCAAAACGGTCTTAAGAGGTGACATTATAGCCTACCTTAATATACGTAGGAAAAAGATTAAACTACGGGAGGTTACTTTGGCCGAGAGAGTTAAGAAGGCTTTCATTTTAGTTCAGAATACCCCATCACAAGATAATTGGGATGACTATTTTCTTATTAGAAAGGAAAGAGATCTCTTCCTTAAAGAACAAGCTCAAACTGAGGAGATAAGAATAAATAGGCACTATAAGGGCTTTCATGGCTCCTCTGCCAAATATTTAGCTAAACTTACTAAAATCAGGAAGAGAAAGAATATAATACCAGTCATCAAAGAGAATAAGACCAGATATCTGGAGACTGCAGAGATTTGTGGGGTCTTTGCCTCTTACTATCAAGATCTATACTCTTCAGTTAAAATTAATCCTGAAGCACAAGAGATGTTCTGGTCTAAGATCGTTGTACCTAGGATTCAGTCGGAAGAACTAACATTATTAAACGACCAAATAACTAGTGTAGAAATTAGCAAGGCCATTGATAAATTGAAATCTAACAAAGCTCCTGGTCCGGATGGATTACCCGCGGAATATTACAAATGTCTTAAAGATGAGCTAATACCAGTACTGGAGAAGCTTTTTAATGAATACTATACTTTAGATATTCCCATATCATCTTATTTCTCGATGGCTAACGTCACACTGATACTAAAAAAGGGTAAGGATCCAGAGGACCCAGGATCATATAGGCCGATATCAGTTTTAAACTGTGATTACAAGATCTTAGCCTCAATCTTAGCTAATCGACTCTCTCTCGCCCTACAGAAACTCATACATGTAGATCAGACTGGCTTTATGGTCAAAAGGAATGCCTCTAAAAACATTCGTAAGCTAACCACGCTGATAGATTACGCATGGAACATAGAGCAAAAACCCAGTACAGATATTGGGAAAGACAGGGCAGTTCTTACCCTGGACGCTGTTAAAGCATTTGACTCGATTGTATGGGATCATCTTTTTACTTCACTCAGACAATTCGGGATACAGGGAAACTTCTTGCAATTTATTTATAGAGTCTATGCGAAGCCAATTTCATATATTCTGGTAAACGGAATGATCTCGCCTAAAATAATCTTACAGCGAGGTACTAGGCAAGGATGCCCATTGTCTCCCCTGCTATTCAATGTAGCTCTGGAACCATTAGCGATAAGATTAAGAAACAGTCTAGCAGGGATTGCAATGGGTTCTCTACGTCTAATCGCACTATTATACGCTGATGATATTCTAGTTTTTCTAGAAAATACACAACAATCTATTCCAATTTTGAGACAGATATTAGAGGAGTTCAGCTCATTCTCAGGATATAAAGTAAACACAGAAAAAAGTGAATTAATGTATATTGGGAATATAGCCATAAGCTATCCGGGTAATCCGTTCAAAGTGGTAGATTCTATTAAATATTTGGGTCTAATGTTACATAAAAACCCGAAATTCTGGTACACAGATAATTATCTTTCACTATTTCAAAAAATTAAACAAGATCTGAAACTATGGACTACTTTTCCGATTTCTTTCACTGCGAGAGTAAATCTAATTAAAACCATCATATTTCCACGTCTTCTCTACCCGATACAAAATTTGCCCTTGTTCATAACAAACAGAGACCGTAGAGATTTATACACTGCTGTTTCCAAATTTATTTGGCAAAATAAAAAACCTCGCATTGCTCTAGCCAGATTAATGCAGAAATCATGGGCTGGTGGTTTATCATTGCCCGATATTAACCTTTATAATATTGCAGCGATGGTAAAAATTGCTATTGACTGGCTGGCAAATACAAATACATTTGCTTCTCTAGTACAGGAGTCCTTTCTGATCTACCCCTTTGCATTACCAGCAATTTTGCACTGTAAACCAGGTCAACTGCCTTCCAATGTTTCTTCATTAATTACAATCAAGAATATAGTCCTGGCATGGCACAAGTTCTGTAAGTTTTTGGAAATAGATTTTTCAATCTCAGAATTTCTCCCAATCAGGGGTAATCCACTTTTCCCCCCCGGTTTACGTCAGAAAACTTTTAAGAATTGGGCCGAAAAAGGGTTAAATAAAATTTCTCAACTAATTGGCGCAGATGAGGTAGTATTAGAAGGTGAAACTCTGTTTTCCCTTTTTCCACTATCAAGATTAGATCTATTTGCGTTCTTTCAGGTACGTCATTTCATTGTATCACAGCCTTGGAGGTTTCCCTTATCAGTTGCATGGTCCGATATCAGAGGTTTAATACAGAAAGTTGTGGCAGGTGCCACTTCGATCTCATTAATTTATGACATTATGCTTTCCAAACAAACGCAAGGCTTCCTCACCAAGATCAGCGATTACTGGAGTAGGTCAATCGGGGATACAGAGCCCGAGAGAATTATACAAAGTTTTAAATCTGTAAAGTCCCCTCAACATGGAAAGAATCGCATATGAAATTAATAAACAATTTTTATCTCTATCCAGTTAAACTAGCACGATTCTATCCATCTAGATCAGCCCATTGCCCTAGGTGTATGTATAAGGAAGCGGACTTACTACATATGTTCTGGACTTGTCCTAAGATAAATCAGCTCTGGCTGAAATTTATATATTGGTTTAATAATCTACACGGGGTTACTGTCTCTCTCACGTTCCGGGACATTATCCTGCTGGTCGAACCAACGACTAGTTCGGACAGGCATTGGACTTGTTCTCTAAATACCTCAATATTAGCTATAAGACAGAGCATTCTTAAAAAATGGAAAGTAAAAAAAGGACCGGCTCTATCCGAGATCTTTTACGCTATCCAAGATCAAATTATTTTTGATTTTTGATTATTTTTGAATCATATAATCTACAGGAGGCCTCTGAAGCTAGAATTAAAAAGTTTCTTCTAGGGTGGTTTCCTATTATTAACTCCTATCCCAGGCCTATACAAAAACAGATTTTAACGCCTTTTACATCTTCAGTAAGCTTTGCTGAAATGGTCTTACTAAAGCTCTTTCCACATACGTGGATATCCAATAGTTCAGAAATTTAATATCAAGTTTGGTTTAGAGAAAGGGTTCGAAGCGAGAGGTTCCCCTTTTTTTTTTTCTTTTTTTTTTTTTTTCTTCTTCCTTCTTTTTTTTTCGTCTTTTGTTTATGTTCTCTGCTTTTGTTTTTGTTGTTTCTTGTTTTCTTGGTTTGCTTTTTCTTCTTCTTTTTATGGTAAACAGAAAAAACCCAGCTCAGTGTACAAATATTGTCCTCATTGAGATGATTAATCAAATGTGACAAAGTATATATGTCTTGTATTCTGTAATATTTTTTTTTCAATATGCTTTACCTTGCCCTGTGCGGCATAAAAGGTTTGATTTATCTGATTGTACACTGTACTGGTTTCAAAATAAATATATAAAAAAAAAAAATGTAGTAGACAACCAAAAGTATTGATCTAAGCCCATTTTGGTATATTTCATGCCACCATTTCACCGCCAAATGTGATCAAATAAAAAAAAAGTTCACTTTTTCACAGATTTTTTTAACAAACTTTAGGTTTCTCACTGAAATTATTTATAAACAGCTTGTGCAATTATGGCACAAATTGTTGTAAATGCTTCTCTTGGATCCCCTTTGTTCAGAAATAGCAGGCATATATGGCTTTAGCGTTGCTTTTTAGTATTTAGAAGGCCGCTAAATGCCGCTGCGCACCACACATGTATTATGCCCAGCAGTGAAGGGGTTAATTAGGGAGCTTGTAGGGAGCTTGCAGGGTTAATTTTAGCTTTAGTGTAGGTATCAACCTCCCACATGACACATCACACCCCCTGATCCCTCCCAAACAGCTCTCTTCCCTCCCCCACCCCACAATTGTCCCTGTCATCTTAAGTACTGGCAGTAAGTCTGCCAGTACTAAAATAAGAGTTTTTTGGGGATAAAAAAAAAAAAAAACAATAATAATTCTGCTCTGTAGGATCCCCCCTTAGCCCCCAACCTCCCTGATCCCCCCCCAAACAGCTCTCTAACCCCCCTCTCTGCCTTATTATGCGCCATATTGGGTACTGGCAGCTGTCTGCCAGCACCCAGTTTGAAATCAAATATGTTTTTTATAAAATTTTATTATTTTAAAAATACTATTTTCTGTAGTGTAGCTGCCCCCCCTCAACCCCCAACCTCCCACCCTCCCAGATCGTTAAAATGTGTAATGTTCCCACCCTCTCTCCCACCAAGTACCACCTTGCAGTTGTTCCATAGTGTAGGGTTCCCACCCCCCCACGCGCGCTCCCGTGCACGCACGCACTCGATCCCGCCCCCCTTCCCACCGATGGCCGCCCACCCGCCTCCCTGGATCAGCTCCCACCCACCAACGAACATGGCCATTGATGGCCGATGCAGAAAGGGCCACAGGGTGGCTCTCTCTGCATCGGACGGCTAAAAAATGTTATAGCAGGATGCCTCAATATCGAGGCATCACTGCTATAACATGAAAGCAGTTGGAAGTGATCAGGATCGCTTCCACTGCTTTCAAAGACCAACGACGTACGGGGTACGTCCTTGGTCATTAACTACATTTTTTTTCAGGACGTACCCCATACGTCATTGGTCGTTAAGGGGTTAATTATCTTGGTATCATTTGTTGAAGGTTCAGCAATGCACTAATGGTTTCTAACGAACACATGGGTGAGCCAATCACAATCGATATATATATATATATATATATATATATATACTGTATATATATATATATATGCAACCACCAATCAACAGCTAGAACCTATGTTCTCTGCTACTCCTGAGCTTGCCAAGATAAACCTATCAGCAAAGGATAACAAGAGAAGGAAACAAACTAAATAATAGATGTAAATTAGAAAGTTGTTTAAAATTGTATTCTCTATCTGAATCAGGAAAGAAAAATTTTGGGTTTCATGTCCCTATAAGTCATACAGGAACCACATACATGATATGCAGTCATAGCAGAATAGTTAACCCACTACCTTCTATAATGCTCCCTTTTTGATGATTATGTGTCCCATACTACTTACCACACGTTTAGCTGGGAAAACATTTACCTATACAGTCTATTATATGTCTAACACTCATGAGTTCCATAAGAATAATACTGATATGTCCATAATGTATGGTAATAACTCTAACTGCTGCCACATAATTATTGACTTGAGAGCTCACATTTGGGTACATCCTATAAAAAAAAGAACAACAATTGGATACTGTAAAAAAAGGACAGCAAATGGCACTACTTACAAATGGAGTCACAAACTACCTTATAACTAGATAATGTGTCTGCATATCAAATGATATTATCTGCAGACTATAGTAAATGAGGTTGGGTGCTGTGTACTCGTTACAAAATAGCAAACAAGTTTTCACTACAAGACTGAAGGGTGTGTACACTTTTAAAGCACTCACGTTCCTTAGTGGCTTAATGGGAGAGCAGTGTTACTCTGGCAGATAAATTTGGTAGATTAAAATATAACTTTTATTTCACCATATAAAATCAAATAAGACAAACATATTAAAAACACAAGTCGTAACTTGCTGGAGGGGGAGAACAAACGCTCAATAACGGTATCAATGGTATAAAGCAGTGCTTTCCAAACTGTGTGTTGTGACACATTAGTGTGTCGACAGCAATGTGTAGGTGTGTCCCTGCTTCAGCACCAAATTTTTGTTTCCGCCTGCACGCTACGCATATCACGTGATTGATACCTAATGGGTTACAGATCATCTTTACCTCTTGGCGCAGCACAGCGGGAACTGAAACTATTCCCATTGGCGGCACATTGACTCCTGACTGCACGTGTAGTCTCCTCAATCGGCTCGTGACTGGATGTGTAGTCAGTGAGTGGGACAGCAGTGTGTTTTCAGCGCAGGCAGTAGTCAGTTGGACTCGCAGAGCTCTAAGGGGGGCAGCTTAAACGCTGAGCTGAAGTCAGAAGTCAGTGTTGTTTTTTTTTGCAGCTAGCTCCCAGTAGTGCATTGCTGCTCCTGCTCTTGATATATGGATAGGAAGTGGAAGCTTAAAATTGCTTGATGATGAAATCGAGTGTCTTTAGCTAATATTCCACCAAATATTCAGAAACTGTGTTCATCCCATCAACCTCAAACATCCCATTAAAATAGTAAGTAGCTATTGGTGGTAATAAACTTTTTTTATTTCTTGCACATACATACTGTTACTTGTAAATACATTTCGTTATTATATAATTTATGTATTTGTCCGTATCTCTTAAAACAAGTTAGTTTTGCTACTACAACAGAATTACTGTGTCACGAAATGATGTAGGTCTAAAAAGTGTGTCACCAACATGAAAAGTTTGGAAAGCTCTGGTCTAAAGTGTTGTTATTACGGTTGTAATTCAAGCCCAAAGGCTAAGAGGTTCCCTAAATTAACAGAAGGGTACAAATGAGCAGGAATTATGTGCACATTGAAAGGACGCAATAAAGATATACTGGTAATAATTAGGGCTTGCAACAGTGTAACCAAGTAAATACCTGAATAATATCAGTGTAACCTATGCTGCTGCAATAACATATGTTAGGGTTACCCAAGCTCATTGATACCGTTATTGAGCGTTTGTTCTCCCCCTCCAGCAAGTTACGACTTGTGTTTTTAATATGTTTCTTATTTGATTTTATATGGTGAAATACAAGTTCTATTTTTATCTACCAACTTTCTCTGCCAGAGTAACACTGCTCTCACGTTAAGCCACTAAGGAACGTGAGTGCTTTAAAAGTGTACACACCCTTCAGTCTTGTAGTGAAAACTTGTTTCCCAATTGGATACTGTCACTTTAAGAAAGAAAAAATGTCTTTAAAAATACAAAAATTACAATTTAAAACAGCTAAGGGTTAAAAATTATATAATAAATGAGCAAAGCTCTTGAGAAAATGGTGCTTATCAGTCCTAATGTCCAGAGAAATATAAGCTGCATGTCAGCAAGATGGCCACTGGTCAGTGAGGGTAAAGAGAGTGAAAGCGCCATTTTGGTGACAAAAATGAACTCCTGGGGTCTTTAAAGCAGTTTCGGCTAAAAAAAAGTAAGAAATATCTTCCCACATGGCTAATTATGCTCCTGATTGCATGCTACATAAAAGTTCCGCAGCTTGGCAAATTTAAAGGGACAGTACCATAATTATTTAACATTTTTATAAAAGTGTCTAAAGCTGTATGTAGTTTTAAATGGTGTATGTGACAATGTTCCCAGGCTATGTGAAACATGTTTAGAAGAAGAGAAGAACCAATGGCACTACTTAAATTACCCAAGGACTTTACATAGATGTTATTATTAACTATCTCATGTGGTGAGATTGAGTTAATCTAGGTAATTCACGATGTGAAATTATATTATTTTGAGCGTTAGTGCTGTGTATTAATTTATACTTTAGAAAACACTAGAGGGTTGAGAACCCTCTACTACAGGATCACATTTAGCAGTCTAAGGTCCTATAATACTATGTATAAAAAATGATGCACTAAGTATCAAAAATCCCATTATGCTATAGAAGGAAGGTCTCAGAGACCATAGGTTAAAATATAACTTTTAATATAGAATAATATAAAACGTAAAGGGAAAAAGAACTTTAAAAACACACACTTGTAATGTTCCTCTGTTGGTCTGGCTATTCCCTATGTGAGTAGGTGATGGTATACTAAAAATGACAGGGAGTGAAAGTTATCAGGTCAGCTGTTTTATCTGTAGTAAGGAAAGAGACTCCTTAGTTTATATCCTTGTTTGTGAAATGTCTTTCTGTTACCAGGGTACGCTACATATATGTGATATGTGATATCCAGAATCAGTATTTAGAATTCTAACACACTAGCTTTATAGCACACTTACGGTTATAATGCCAATTATTAGGATCATACCATTGCTCAGGGTCATTAATAAGCTGTGAACCTTTGTATAAGCTCCGAAAGCAAATATGGTCAGTTAGTGGATTTATTAATATAGCTGTATAATGTGCAATAGATGCATTTACATGTCATGTGCTTTTTTTCCCCTTGCGGTTTATTATGTGCCGTAGCTATATTCAGTCTTACAAAGATAGATTAGTGTCCACTGGTACATACTGTATGAGTAATAAAGAGCTCTCAATTAAAGGTACAAAGTTGCTAGATCCTGTATTAAAGCAATAAGTATATGCTTGTTTGAGCCCACAGTTAAAGGTAAGTCTCAATTCACTGATCAGTACTATAGATAGTAACAATTATTGCTACAGAATGTTGCTAAATATTTCTGCGCAACTTTGTGTGAAGTAGTTTTTTCTATGTTACTGATAGCAGAATAGGTAAGAAGCGTATAATTTTTGTCTAATCTTTAGACTGATATATGTAATGTGATATTGGATCCAGGATCGATATTCAAAATCTGACACAAGATCTTTATCATGCACTTCAATTTATAATACAGACCGCTACAATGTTGTATCTGCTAGGGCCAATAGTTGGTTATGTAAACTCCTCTACGTTTTAATAAGTGTTGCCGAGTGGTAGTTTAAATATACACTTTATTATATCTACGGTTTATTGTGTATTGTAGCCTTGTTATATCTTAGGGTAAGTTGGTATTCACTAGTACATAGTTGAGTCATTGGTAGCTTATACTGTATTTCAGAAAGATTAGCGATTCTACCAATATAATAGGACTATGCTCATTTGAGTCCACAATTAGAAAGATAGTATATTAAGCTCTCTGTAGTGCAACCGATGCACTCTCCGTATCACTTCGATTTAGTTAACCATTGTTATGTTCAATTGTCGTGTAGCGACAAAGGAAGGAAACATGAAGCGGCAGTTTAAAACACAGGGGTTCGCAGTGACTCCTCACCAAGTCCCTAACATGTTTAGCCGTCTAAACAGCTTTCTCAAAGGGTATAGCGAGCGTTGCGATTTTGGCCTCCTTTTATGACGTCTCGGTCTAGACTGATGTTGTGTGCGTCAACACTATGATATTGATATTACCAGAAATAAGAAAATTATAGCTGAATATCCATACTAGATTGGCATACTGCAGCCTGTTAATCTGAGTGATTATTCCCAGAAGAACTACAATTCAAGGAAATTGAGAACTAAATGAAAGGATCATTGAATTGCTAAAGCATCTATCAACTCCGCTTGAAGATCTCACAACCTCAACCCATATTTGGTGAGATTAAGAAACATGAGATGCCATAAAGTCGATCTCTAGGAGACCTCAACGACACACCAACTGATAACAAATCTCCTGATTGAGGGAACCTGCCTTCAAGAGTAGAGGGTAACAAATCAGATAAAGCTTCCTAAATGTTGAACCCAGGAATGTGAAATGCTGAGGAGGTACAGAGATGAGCTGCTGCCCAACCTAATATGCGAATAACTAATAGTCAGAACTCTACTACTAGTACCACACTGATAATAGATATAGGCTACCACCAAAAAGATGTCAGACTGAAAACGAATGAAAAGAACATTACAGAGAATAAGCTACATCTGAAGAACTCTAACGATCACACTGAGTTCCCAGATAGGATAGTTATTTGTAACCTCGCCTCGTGAGGATACCAAACTCGCTGAGACCCTTGAGATCTCCAGGCTGGTGCCTTTGGTAATTATTTCCCATGACCGACAACAAAAATCATTCCCCCAAAAAAATATTTGGAATTAGGAATAACTAGCAGAAAATAGATCCTTTGACTGAAGAATCCATATGGATTAACAGACAAGTTAGTGTGGTTTCCATTTAATTGCTATAGCATGCATAGTTGAGGTGGACGCATTTAAACCTGGCAAACAAAATGGCGTCTGTTACTGCCACTATCAGACCCACTACCGGTATGTAAAGAGCCACAGACACTTGGGATGAAAACTACAAATTTAAGTTTGAACTTGCGCTAATTGGTAAAAAAAAAACCTGTCAAATTAAGACTGAGTCTTAGATCACCCCCAGAAAGGAAACCCTCATTTCTCATTTTTTTGAGACAATAGACAGAAGCAACCTCTCTTAAGAAGGCAGCAACACAAATTTACTTAGTACCCCGACAAACTATTTCCATTACCAAGGTATTCTGCACAGACTGAGACCAGGCCTTCACAAAAAAAAGATTAACCAGCCCCCTATCATTAACGAGTGTTAGTTGGGATCAAACCAATTATGCAGACTTTGCATTGGAGGGCAAAATTTTCTTTTCTTTTTTTTATGTCCTGTGACACAGGACTTCTTCTTTATCACCGTTACCATGGATATAATAGAATCCAGACCCAAACCCAACAACTTCTTTCCTTGAAAGCTAACGTTAAAAGTCTTGACTTTTAAATTGTGTCAGTAGACCACGATTTCAAACATAAGGCCCATCTAGCAAGAACAGCTAAAGCTGTATTTTTTGCATTAACAAATAATTTGAACAATCGCAAAATAAATAAAGACTTGTGCTAATTGCCAACAGCAAATGAGGTCCTGGATATCCTCTAAGGTTAATTCTTCTAAAACTAACTCAGAAACTGAATCACACCAAAGAAATGCTGCTTCTGCAACACAAGCGATACCCACAGCTGGAAAAACAACAGACCTCCCTGCAGAAAAACCTTCCAGAGGAAACTATCCAGCTTCTTTATCCATAGGTTTTCTGAACGTGTGATCTTCTAGAGGACTCGTGGTTCAGCTAGTTAAGGTAGAGATAGCTCCGTCCACTTTAGGAATGGTTTCCCAAAGTTCCAAATCTGGAACAGGAAACAATTGTTTAAGTTTATGAGAAGGAATAAACGGAACCCCAAGCTTGTCCTATTCCATGGAAATGACTTCCCTGACCAGAACAGAAACTGGAAAAACCTCACCTGACCTAGACGTCTTAGGTTTAAACATAATATCCAATTGTTTTAAAGCCTTATCCTCAGTGGCTTTGGGTTCCTGGGCCCCTAAGGTCTTCAAAACTTCCTTAAAGGGACATAAAACCGAAAAAACAACTTTCAAATGTACTTCTATTATCTAATTTTCATCATTTTCTTGATATCCTTTGTTGAAAGTAAGCTCTGGAGTGTGCATGTGTCTGCAGCACTATATGACAGCAGTTTTAAAACAATGCGTTACATTAGCAAGAGCACTAAATGGCAACACTATTTCCTGTCATGTAGAGCCCGAGCGATGTGTACACTATCTATCTAGATATATCTTTAACAAAGAATAACATGAGAATAAAGCAGCGAATTTGATAATAGAAGCAAAATGGAAACTTTTTTTTAAATTGTATGCTCTGAATCATGAAAGAAAAAAATGTGGGTTTCATGCCCCTTTAAGGAACAGAAATGCTCTAGTTTAAAATCAAAGGAAGACTGCTCAGATTACTGATCCAAATTTGAGGATAATTCCTCAGAAGACCGTTCACCCTCGTCAGGGTCAGATAGTTGAACTAGGATAATAGCCGCAGATACAGTAGGACCATCACCCATAGTAGAGGAACCTACAGAAACATATTTAAGTTTACGCTTACCTGAAGGTGGCATAATTCCTGTTAACCTCAGATATAGCAGACTTTAAGTGATTTTTAAAATCAGGGAGACAGTAGTAGTTGTAGACAATTTTGACTGTAAAACAGAACTTGGACAAGTACTACAAAGCTAGCAGGAGTACAGAGAGTAACCAATTTGTCAAACATACATTTATTAGATGGAAAAACTAAATCTGTGAATCCACCCTCTAATAGGTCTAGCCCAGCTGATGTAGTTCCAGTACTTCTAACACTCCCCAGTAAATATATTAGGCGACTAAATGTGGCCGCTGCAGAGTGAGGGAAGCAACTGAAGTAGAGCGCTTGCAAAAACTGTAATGGCTGGAACCTGCTCCTGCGCTACGCTCTGACCTTCTGCTGTGTGGCTGTGCGTACTGAAAGCCCCCCGTTGCCAGCTTAGCACTCCCTAACTTTCCTTTCATCCAGGAAAGTTATATTTTGAAGGGTCCTGGACTGAGCAAAACCAGGCCTTCTGAAAAAACTCAATATGCCCCCTACCAGAACAGAGCCTGGTTCGGGGGCCGCACCTTCATGCAGATTAAGAGTTGGAATTGGATTTCTGGTTTTGCTTATTTTCTTCTGAGAGGAGGAAGGATTATGATCTCTTGAGGAGCGAAAGGACTGAAACCTATTTCCTGGCCTATTTTTTCCCTTTGACTTTTTATCTTGAGGAAGAAAAGCTCCTTTACCTCTGATAACAGTCTTAAAGGGACATTATACACTCATTTTTTCTTTGCATAAATGTTTTGTAGATGATCTATTTATATAGCCCATAAAGGTTTTTTTATTAAAAAAAAAATGTATAGTTTTGCTTATTTTTCAATAACATTGCTCTGATTTTCAGACTCCTAACCAAGCCCCAAAGTTTTATAGAATACCGTCAGATACCTACTCCAGCTTGCTCCTGTTTGTGTAAAGGGTCTTTTCATATGCAAAAGAAGGGGGAGGGGGGAAGTGTCTTATTTCCTACTTGCAGTGGGCTTTCCAACTACCTTTTCAACAGAGCTAAACTGAGAGCTTCTAAGTAAGTTTTTAAACAGTTTTATACTGGATTTTTATATCAGTATCTGTGCATATTATTCTTTATAGTAGTGTCTATTACATGCAGTTATGTGAAAATTGGTGTATACTGTCCCTTTAATGGAGTCCAAATCAGAACCAAAAAGAAACTTTCCTTGGAAGGAAAGGGACATTATTCTGTTCTTGGGCACCATGTCAGCAAACCAAGACTTAACCATAATTCCCTTCTTATCAAGACTGCAATGGACATATTCTTGACATCAAGTTTGTCTTAAGACAGCTTAAAGGGATCCTAAACCCAAACTTTTTTTTAAATGATTCAGATAGAGCATGCCATTTTAAGCAACGTTGTAATTTACTTCTATTATCATTTTTCTTCATTCTCTTGCTATCTTTATTTGAAAAGCAGGAATCTAAGCTTAGGAGCCGGCCCATTTTTGGTTCAGAACCCTGGGTAGCGCTTGCTGATTGGTGGCACCATGTCGGCAAACCAAGACTTAGCCATAAGTCCCTTCTTATCAAGACTGCAATGGACATATTCTGACATCAAGTTTGTCTCAAGACAGCTTAAAGGGATACTAAACCCAAACTTTTTCTTACATGATTCATATAGAGCATGCAATTTTAAGCAAGTTTGTAATTTACTCCTATTATCAATTTTTTCTTCGTTCTCTTCCTATCTTTAATTGAAAAGCAGGAATCTAAGTTTGGAGCCGGACAATTTTTGGTTCAGCGTCCTGGGTAGCGCATGCTGATTGGTGGCTACATTTAGCCACAAAAAATTTCTGGTATCTGAGTATGAGAAGAAGATGCCTGCATATCAGCAATAGAACTTGTAGCCATATCCACAGTTTTGCTCGTATGCTTACTTGGTTTGGATAGTCGCCAAATACTCTGACATAGTTTTGGATTAATTGTTTTTGAACTCTGGAGTAGAATTTGTATGAGCTCCTTGCGTAAAATATACCAGAGCAGGCCACAGACACTTAGCAAGAAAAATGGCTGCAGGCTGATTTACTTGCAAAAAAATAGGTACACACTATTACATAGCAGGTTAACCAGACATACAGGTACAGTTTTGCAAAGTACACATAGGAATTGAATAGAGGGATGATCAGTAGATCTACTGTTTTATGGGTTACAGGTAATGCCATGAGACAACATTATCATTGCATAATATTTCTATAACTGTATATGGCTGAAATGAGCAATATCTGTCTGTTGATATTTGTGTCACAGTGTATGGGCCGGTAATCTACTCCATATTTCGGATGTGACAGAGAATTGCAGGTGAGGAATCCAGTTCAGTTTTTTTCCTACAAGTCAATTAGGCTGTTAGTTAGAACCTGTATGTGAAAGACAGATTATATGCTGAAGTTGTGATGCTGTCTAAGAGTGAAATATGTTTGTAATTTTGCAGTTGTGTGGAAAAGCCACACAACTTTAATTAGGAATGCTTTATTCTGTTTAGTAAGCACCATTGTGCAAGGATTTATTTTCTTTATGTTAAAACTGTATACCTGCAAATTGTCTGTAAATAAACATACTTTCTGCTGTGAAGATTGTGTGTCAAAGCTGTTCCCGGTACAACAATATAAATAAATATAAATACATATATATACTTTGTTTATGTATGTATATATCAGTGATGTGCCGTCACTAGAGGCAGGTGAGGCAGTGCTTCACCTCTCATATGGGCAAAAATATATATTTTTTTTATTGGCTTTAAAAAATAAAAAAAATAAAAATTGCAATTTTTTTTTCCCCAGCATTTTTTTTCACAGCTAGATGTTGTGCAATGGAGAGGCACAAGCAGGTCTGCCCACCATTACACAACATGCTGCGCCACATACTGGATGAAAGTGGTTAAGATCATTGCATGGCCCATAAGTGCTTTATTTGAGGCAGTCCTATTTGGGCTGACCCAATCCAGTGAGAGGCATTAGTAAGTGGAACTTAGGGTTGGGGCTGGATGTTAAATCATATAAAACAAAACAAAAACGGAAAAAAACAATTTTCATTTATTTTCTTGCTGTCCTGTGAAGCTGCCAGCTTTTGCTAAAGTGAAAAAGAGAGTTCTGTATTTCCCCTCTAAGTGCAGTGGAATGTTCCACTGTCACTTCCTTAATACAGACAGAGGCAGAGCAGGAAGAGAGATGCAGTCAATGAGCAGTGTTTTAGCCACATCTTAGTAAGTTCTGCAACCTTAGATTTCACTGAAAGGGATTCTGTTAGTGAAAATTATAATTTAATGAATGTGGTTTAGTGTTTTTTTTTTTTTTTTACTGTTTTACAATAGTTAAAGAATCGTTTTTGTATTTTGTTTCCTCAAACTTTACACCCACTAACTTAGCAGCTTGCCTCTGTACTAAACTATAGTCTTACTTTCTGAACTCTCTGTAGCTCTGCTGTTTTATTATTTAAAAATGCAATGGTCCCTCTCCCCCCCCCCCCACCCTTGTGTGTGTGTGTGTCTCTCTATCTATCTATCCATCTCTCTCCTTATGTGTTGTTCTCCCCCATGGTCTCTTTCTCTGTCTCTCTTCCTCCCCCTCTGACTCTCTCATCCCTTATGTGTCTCTCTAACCCTCTGTGTTTGATTGTCTGTCTCTCTCTCTTTCTCTCTCTCTAACTCTCTGTGTGCGATTGTGTCTCTCTCTCTCTCTCACCCTCTGTGTGTGATTGTGTCTCTCTCTCTTTCTCTCACACCCTCTGTGTGTCTCTCCCCCCATCTCCCTCTCCCCCCGAGTGCTTTTCTGTGTTTCTGTCTACCTTTTATTTATTTAATTAATGAACTGGTAGTGCCATCTGATAGTCTGGCTTTATTTAAAAGGGTGGGGTCAAGCCTTACTGAATAATGAAAAGAATCTATAAGCATAATTTGCAGCATTAAAGTAAAAAGTATGTTTTAAACATATTTTAACCCTTTGAGTGCTAATGACGGCTCTGAGCCGTCACAGAGTTTCTCACTCTGGTGCTAATGACGGCTCAGAGCCGTCATGAGCACTCTCCCACCTTGAGGGAGATCTGGGGGCTCCTTACTGATCCTACCCCAGCGATTGTGCCTGTAGAGTGACAGGCATCGACGGGGCTTCACGTGATGCGCGGTGACGTCACGCGCAATTACGTGATGACGTCACCGCGCAACTTTATTTATACTTAACAATGTTAAGTATAGGAGGAGGGGGCATGCTGATTAGAAGCCTGTATCTCAGGCATCTAAGCAGCTACAGACCCCCAAGACCCATTGTTGGAAAGGTAATCGTCTAACCTTTCCAACAGTGTAAGTCTTGGGGGTCTGTAAAAAGAAATAAAAAAGTTTAAAAAAATGTTTTCAAAAATTTCAAAAATAAAAATAAATAAATAAAATATTAGCACCCAGGTGGGAAATGGCTTAGCAGCCAAAGGGTTAATGGGCATCGATTTCTATATCTCATAATCAGAGCTAGCATTTTGTTATCTGGCAAGTGTTTCTGTTACAATCCTTTAGACTAAAATCAGATGTTTACTAAGTTGACCAGTTTTCCAAGAAACCATTTAAAGGGACATGAAACCCATATGTTTTCTTTCATGATTTAGAAAGAGCATGCAATTTTAAATAACTTTCCAATTTACATCTAATATCTAATTTTCTTCATTCTTTTCATATCCTTTGTTGAAAATCATATCTAAATATGCTCAGTAGCTGCTGATTGGTGGCTGCACATAGATACCTCATGTGATTGGCTCACCCATGTGCATTGCTATTTCTTCAACAAAGGATATCTAAAGAATGAAGGTGTATCCTAGCCACTGCCTCACCAGCCTCTGACGTCACTGGTATATATATATATAAAATAACAAGAGTATTGCATTGAGCAATGATACTTTTTTATTGGACTAATTATACATTTATAAGATGACAAGCTTTCAGAGGTATGTCTTCCTTTTTCAAGTCTGAAGCAATGCTGACCAATTTGATGGAATACTGATTAATTTTAACCCGTGCGTGTTAAAACTTTACTTTGTGGTGTTTGCACACAAGCAAAAGAGCTTAAAGTGATGGTAAATCTAAGCGTTTAACAAACGCTAGGATTTACCATCATTGATCAATGAAACTCCCCTTCATTTTTAAACGTGTACAAAAGGGTGCTAAACTTACCCTTTCTGTGCCGTTGCACAGCCCTAAATTCAGCGGCTCTGGCTGCCCATGGCACAACAATCTTCTACCAATGAGGTGCCGCTTGCTCCTCTGAACCAATAGCGGTGCGTGAATACAGAAACCTGTCAGTTGACACGCACAGCTATTGGTTCAGATGTGCAAATATCACGTCATTGAAGGAGATTGATTTGCCGTGGGCGGCCGGAGCCGCTGAATTTAGCGCTGTGCAACGGCGCAGAAAGGGTAAGTTTAGCACCATTTGGTACATGTGTGATCAATGAAACTCCCCTTGATTTTTAGTGATGGTAAAACCTAGCGTTTTTTTAAACTCTTGGATTTACCATCATTTTAATAGTGAGCCACTTCTAATCTGGCCCTGTGTCTGAAATCTATATCCTTTCTGTGCACTAGGCCGCAGCCTTGTGCTTGGTATTTATCTCCTGAATCTTAAGATTTGTTGTTTAATTGAATTTAGATACAAATCCACATGGAGAATTGAAAAGGAAACGTCTCTCAATGGCTTCTTAAATAAAGCTTATCTTGTATAAAATGTTTTCCTACATTTCTACTTTTTTTGTTTAATACAGACTTTTTTTTTTACCTGTGCTTTTCACTGCAGTGTCTTCCTTAGTGTGGCAAGGCTTGACCCAGACATAGTATGGCATTATCTGTGTGAATGGCAGAGTCCACCAACCACACCTCATCCTTCTCTTATAACTTTGCCTTGGGCTGGAAAAACCAATGATGAGTATACTCAAAATGTCTGTAAAATCCTACAGAAGCTTCCATAATATGTCATTATCCTCATCAAGCCAAGGAACTCCAGACTTGAACACCATAAAAAACCTTCAAACCATGTGAACACTGTGCTGCTGCCATCCATCAACGTGTGCATTTCTCACCTGCTGGCAGATGACTTGACTCAATGTAACCTCTATTTGTGACAATTATTGTAGCATAGTAACTTCTTAGTAACATATTTAAGTTGTTCTACCTGAAGTAGATTGGCAGCTTTGAACTCTGAAGCTGTCGTTTCAGCTCTGACTTGTTTAAGAAGTTTTCAGCATAAGATATATATATGTAAATATATTTTAATACTTAAAATTATCTTTTAATATGAAATAAATGTATATAATTCACACGCTTCTCAATCTTCTTTGTGACTATTTTTCTATCTACCCATTGCTTGTGATTAACTCATTAATTACAGCACTCACTGTGGGACAACCAACAGCTTTATTTACATCCAGAGAGGCATCTGGTGCCACGGAGGGAGAGGAAATGTGAGACAGGAACCACTCATGAAAAAGGGAGATGAAAAGGTGAAAGGGACTGAATTTTCAGTACATTGTAGAATTGTGTAGTCACATATAAGCAATAAAGCACCTTAGGGCTGGTTTACCATGTGATGAGCTTAAATATATAATAAACCAACACCATGGTTCCTGAAAAAGCAACAGCATGTACAAGGTAGGTACATAGTAGGTGGCATATCCTTAGTAAATTATGCCATGATTACATTTGTTACAGCCAAAATATGAAGTTCTTTAAATAACAACTGGCAATAGTAAAACAAATGTACTGTTCCCCAGGAGGTGAAAGTGTTAAATGTACAAGCGCATCTTTTTTGGTTCATTGTCCAATAAATAATTGTAAAATGCAATGGGTTATCCCCCCGTGGTGGATTGCTTTACTGCAAAGCCCCTAACAAATGAATGAGTACAGGAATAAGCATTGCCTAAAAGTTCTGTTAGCAATGCCCCATAAAAGATGGTTCAGCTCACGCATTTCGCGTTCCAGTCTTATTAGCAGTTGTGAGATGCTTGATCACAAACAAAATGATTGTTGGCCCCAATTAGGACCACAGTAAACGAGGAGCATTTTAATAGCTTACAAGATCAGTCCAAAAGGGGGCATTTGTAATTATATGTTTAGTGGGTTTGATGGTCAGTCCCAAGTTCAATTATTTTTCACCAATTTATAACATAACTTTATTTTAAACTTTGTAGAGTTTGTACAACATATGTACGATAATACTGTCAGTAAACAGGTGCCATAATTAAATAAATCCCCCTTGAAGCTAAAGAGAAAAATGAGTTAACTGCTATGGTAAAAGGGAAATTGGGATTGTCCCTATTCCTTCTGTGACAGAAAATAAATGCCCAGCCTTATGTTTTAAAACACTTTCCAAAGACATCACAGCATTTGTAGTTTTGTATAATACTAAGCACAAACCTTAATGTCCCCAAAGCCAACGGTCAGACAACATGAGCAAATTTAAATTAAATGGTACATCAATATGAGCCACCGTTTGCAGCTGCAGGGCAACACTGGAGTAAATCAGTTGCTGGTGATTGAGTTGCAGTGGTTGGAGACAGTTAAGTGAAGAAACCTGCTCCTTGCCTATTTTATTAGTCTTATCAAGACTTATTACATTTTTCCAGCATGAATAGGGGCACCACTTGGTGGAATTTTAAAGTCATTCTCCACTCTTAAAAGGAGAAGTGAAGTTTAACTTTGGGGTGTTGAGATAAGAATGGGGTGATGCCTCTCATGCACTCCTCTGTACACTTTGCACATCTGACAGTCTACAGCTGGCACTGCTCGCAGGGTACTGCTGCCCGCTTCTTCAACTCCTTCCCTGGAAAATGGCGATGAGTGCCAGTATCTTGCATGCGATGTGGATTTGTTACTCTCCTGCCTATCTCTTGTTCAACACGCAGGAAAGCCTTAACGCGGTGCTGTCGCCCCTTACCATCACTATAATCCATTACACGGCACTCATAGGTTCCCTCGTCCGAGGTCTTGACATTGGATAGGCGCAATTTGTGTGAGATGTTGCTCCCAAAGACCTTTACCACCTATACAAAGAGGAAGGGGTTAAAAAGAAAATATATTTGTGTGGTGGTTTAATGTAAATTAAATAAATAGGAAAAAGAGGAGATGCACCTTCCCAAACAGCTATTACTTACATACTGATAATAACTGAATTCCTGAACACTAAACCGAAGACAAAAGAAGTCTTCCGTTATCCTGTATTCAGGCAAATTGAGTTCTCCAGCCCAAAAACTGTGCATTCATCTTTGTAGCTCACCCCCCCCCCCCCCCACTCCCTCCTTCTTGCTCTGCTCTATCTAATACACAGAACAAGATCAATGCAAAAATTGCTCCACGTAATTAGCTTTCCTTCCAAATTGATCTGAACCTGGTATTTAACAGGTTGTGAAATTTAAAGCTCTCTCATTCTGGAAGGAAAGAAGTGTAAATCAGATTAATGGCCCTCTGCAACTTATTGGCTAGAATCTTGTATAACTGTTGTGCAAAGGGCACTAGGCTGTGTAAATGGATATTAAACCTTGAAAATATGTAAACATGTTAAAAATGTTATATTTGCATGAAGAATGTGACAGGGACATACCAGTATAAATATAAAATGCTATAATGCAGTGAACAAGTGTCCTAGCGGCATGAAACGTGTCTCAGGTAGCAGGGGGCCTTGGTTTCCCTTCTTGTCTTTTTTTGTTTTTATTTTGGGCTACTGTTCAACTGCTTGTTTACTTTTTCTAATAAAGGACTTTACATTTTTATCTTTGGAGTGCCGGGATATCTGTTTCTCTACTCTCGATTGCACACGTCTGAACAGGGACGTGCTCCCTACGTGCACCCTCATGACCTATCCAGTCTTGTGATACACAGAAGAACCCTATGCCAGCATCTAGCTGGAGCATCCTACCCGCTCTCTGTGTGTTTTCGTTTATAATGCATTTGAACACTTTATTGCATTAATGATTGCCACTAAGGGGTTAAACACACTATAAGCAAGATTTTAGCACTGGGTATTAACCCATTTAAAGGGCCATTATAGTGATTAAATGTTATGGTCTAATTCACTGGTTTTCAAACCCGTCCTCAGGCCTTCCCAACAGGCCAGGTTTTCAGGATTACCTTGGATAAGAGCAGGTAAAATAACCATGTTTACTACTCAGCTGATTATTTCACCTGTGCTCTAGTTATCCAGATATCCTCAAAATCTGACCTGTTAGGGAGGCCTGAGGACAGGTTTGAAAACCAGGGGTCTAATTTGTTAAATTCTGCAGCATCGCTAGTGATAAAATGACATGCTCTACTGAATTAGAGCATGTCATTCTATCGCTATAATGTCCCTTTAAAGGGACACTCAATCAAAATTAAACTTTCATTATTCAGATAGAGCATGCCATTTTAAACTACTTTCCAATTTACTTCAATTAACTAAATGTGCACAGTCTTTTTATATTTAAACTTTTTGAGTCACCAGCTCCTACTGAGCATGTGCAAGAATAAGTGTGTATGCATTTGTGATTGGCTGATGGCTGTCACATGGTACAGGGGGAGTGGAAAAAGACATAACTTTTAAAATTGTCAGAAAAAAAAATCTACTACTCATTTGAAGTTCAGACTAAATACTATTGCATTGTCTTGTTATCTTGCATTTGTTGATTATTCAAATCTACTGTGTTAACTGGTCCTTTAAGACCACCAAACACACAAGTGTGAGCATTAGTGCACTAATAACATGCATTAACAGCATTCTATGTTTGCACTACTATGTCCAATACTAAATAGTGGGATAGAGCTTATTGGCTGATAATCAAAACTCCCTTAGCTATTTATGGTCAGTGCCAGGCAGAAAAACAGCTTTCTTTTTTTTTTACAGCAACATCTATTTCCATACAAAAGCTGTAATATATTTTAAAATGTCCTCTTAGATGGAAAAAAAGATAAATACTATAATGTTCCTTTACTGCATTAATTCCAGTTCACAGTGAATGTTTGCAATTAAAAAAAATACAGGTGGCCCTCGTTTTACAACGGTTCAATTTACACCGTTTCAGAATAACAACCTTTTTTTTCAGTCGTGACTGCTATTGAAAAGCATTGAGAAGCAGTGCATTTATTAAAAGAGCCAAATAGCCAGTAGGTGGAGCTGTCCGCTTGTGTTGCAGCAAAGCCAAGCAAGCTGAAATTAATCAGTTTAACCAGACCTGAGCTATCGAGCAGATTTCAAAGGAACAAGATCTTCCTGTCTATAAATCAGTCTAGATTGGAATGCATAGAAAGAACTGTTTGCAGAAAAAGAATGCTGTTTAGCAAATGTTTTTGTTCATTTAACTTAGTTTAATTATATATTCTATGTTGTGTGATTATTTTATTAGGTTTATAATGCTGTTTAGCATTTAAAGTCTTTATTTTTAAAGCTATGAAATGATGTATTAGATGTTACTTATGACAATTTTGAGAGGGGCCTGGAACCTATCTTCCTCACTTACATTATAAACTGGGTTTCAATTTACAACGGTTTCGATTTACAACCATTCCTTCTGGAACCTAACCCCGGCGTAAACTGAGGGCTACCTGTATATACAGTATATGTACTTTCTACACACCATATTGCCTTGGATAGTTCCCTCGTTTTTGATTTTCCCAAGAAGGCATATATAGTATAGCCAATCGGAGGCTGCAAAGTCTAATTATTATCAGAGCGCCAACAAATTCCGCAACACTATCTGTTGCTCTCAGATCTCCATTGCCATAAAGAGAGTGACTAATGCAAGAACTCTGCACAAGCAAGAGATAAAGAAAGGGGTTATATGGAGTTGTATCCCATCACAGTTAAAGGGAGGGGTTATATGGAGTTGTATCCTATCACAGCTAAAGGGAGGGGTTATATGGAGTTGTATCCTATCACATTTAAAGGAAGGGGTTATATGGAGTTGTATCCTATTACAGTTAAAGGGAGGGGTTATATGGAGTTGTATCCTATCACAATTAAAGGGAGGGGTTATATGGAGTTGTATCATATCACAGTTAAAGGGAGGGGTTATATGGAGTTGTATTCTATGACAGCTAAAGGGAGGGGTTATATGGAGTTGTATTCTATCACAGTTAAAGGGAGGTTTATATGGAGTTGTATCCTATCACAATTAAAGGGAGGGGTTATATGGAGTTGTGTCCTATCACAGATAAAGGGAGGGGTTATATGGAGTTGTATCCTATCACAGTTAAAGGGAGGGGTTATATGGAGTTGTATCCTATCACAGTTAAAGGGAGGGGTTATATTGAGTTGTGTCCTGCTAGAATATCATAATAATATCTTCCTATAACCACAGTGGTATAAAAGTGCGCCAAATTGTCTTCCTTTTAGATGATATTTTACAGTGCATAAATAACCATGTTATACCACTGTCTTAAAGTGTTTACTGTAACTTAAAGGGGGACAGTAAAGTTAAACTTCAACTTTCATGGTTTAAATGTGTAATTTTAAAGAAATTTTCTATTATTAAATTTTGTTTTGTTTTCTTGGTATCATTTGTTGATGAGTAAATCTAGGAAGCCTACAGGAGCTCATGAGTGTGCACGTGTCTTTAGCCCTCTTGAAGCAGTGTTTGCAACTCTGTATAACATTGCTAAAAAAACTGCTACAAATTTTCATAATAGATACATTTCATAATAGAAAGAAATGGGGAAACTACATGCTCTTTCTAGACCATTACAATTTAATTTTGACTTTACTGTCACTTTAAAGTAAAGGTACTACAGGGGCGCCATACAGATAGGTTTGATGCAACATCTAGAGAATTTATAGGGAGAATTGATATAGAACAATAGGAGGATTTTACCCATGTTGAATGTAATGAGGTTTTTTTATTTACTCACACTTATCTTAGTGGCTCCTTTCTCAAGGGTTCCAGGGAGAGATTTGAGCTGTGAAACAAAAAGTGTTAAGGAATTAGCGATATTGTTCACATATGTTAATCCCTTGTATCGGCTGGTTAATGACTATAAAACAGAGCAATACCACCTCTCACATTCCATGATTCATTGCTACACTGCGCATAACCCAATCATGACCCCCGCCAGACTGTCTCTCTTGTTATGCTACACACTGCTCCAGGATGCCCCTTTCCCTCCTGCACAGATTAATTGCAGCTATGTGTTGATAAAAAAAAATGTTCCTTGATGCATCTGAACATACAATATGCCTCATTAAAATCCCCAGTGTGCTATAGCTATTAGTGACTGTTATCAGACTGTGTGCAGGGAAAGAGGATCAAATGATGAGAGGAGGCAAGAGAATGGATCTGAAGACTTAAAATGAAGAAAGACATAAGAGACAGTTAGAGATATATAAAAAGCACAAACAGCGCTTAGGGGTGAGGTGACTGAAAAAATCTTATACACAAACACAGGGAAAAAAGAGGTTGGGTAAGAGGAGGCAAAGAGTGAGAGAGAAAGAGAGAGACATGTCAAGAAAGAGAAATGTGGTATGAGAAGGAACAGAAAAAAACACATTGGGCTGGATTACAAGTGGAGCGTTAATTAGAAGTAAACCGTTTGCGCTCGTTGGGTTGCGCTGGTATTACGTGCTGAAAGTAAAAAGTGATCGCTCCAGCACTAACCTGCAAAAGCCGAACTTACACTATCGCGTACGCGATAACCTATTCCCCCATAGAAGTGAATGGAGAAAAAAAAGTGGAAAAAACCCTACTTGCGCGCTAACCTGATCACCGTATCCCCTACTCGAATAACCCCTAAAGTGCCACATAGTGCACCACAAAGTCCCTACTACACTATTAACCCCTAAACTGCCAGCCCCAACGCAAAGTAAAACACACTATTAACCCCTAAATCTCCAGTCCCCCAACACAAAGTAAAAAAGTACAATAAAAAAAAACTAAACCGCCAGCCCCCCAAAGCATATTAAAACACTACACTATTAACTAAACTACAAATAGCCCTTTGTAGGGCATTACCATAAAGTGATAAAGCTCTTTTATTGAAAAAAACAAACAAAACACCTTCTAACGTTAAACCCCCCCCCCCCCAAAAAAAAAAAAAAAACTACTCTAAAAAGTTGGCTGGGCATAGAATGAAAGCTTTTTCTATTGGCTGATTTGAATTTAAACATGCAAATCAGCCAATAGAAATGCAAGGGTACCCCTATGTAAAAGGGGTACCTTGCATTCAAAACTCAGTGTATGGCACGAAGATGACTGCCGTGTTGAGCCTCTGAAGATTAAGACCACCGCCGCCGGGATGAAGATGGAGCGCAGCCATCATTATTGGTGAGTAACATCATGGGTTTTTAGTGTAAGTTTTGGTTTGGGGGTGTTTTTTTAACTTTATATGGTCAGCAAAAGAGCTAAATGCCCTTTTCAGGGCACTGTTAAGAGTAGGTTTTTTAGATAGTTTTTTTTTTTTTTTTTTTTTTGAGGGGGAGCCTAAATGTTAGATGGTGTGTTTTTGTTTTTCAAAAAAGAGCGATAACTTTAGGGCAATGCCCTAAAAAAGGCCCTTTGGGGTATTAGAATTTGCATAACTCTTTATTTTTGGTAATTTGTTATTTTTTCCAATTTTAGGGTGTGTTTTTTTTTTATTTAATAGTAATTGTAGGTTTTTAATTTAATAGTAATGTTTTTTTTTGTTTGTTTTTTAAAAGGTAAGATTAGATTTTTTTTTACTTTCACAGCTAAGTTTTAATTTAGTTGGTTTTTTTTGGTAAAGACTAGTCTTTATTATTATTTTCTATTTTGGGTTAGGTTAGGGGATTTAGATGTTAGTGGGTTATTTTGTGTTGGGGGGCTGGCGGTTTGGGGTTTAATAGTGTAGTGGTTTACTTTGCGACTTGGGGTTGTTTTCTGTTTAGGTGTTAATAGTGTAGTGGTTTACTTTGCAATGTGGGGGACTGGAGGTTTGGGGGTTTATAAATGTAGTGGTCAGCTTTGTGATATGGGGGGCTTGTGATTTAGGGGTTAATAGTGTAGTGATTGTGGGGGGCTGGTGATTTAGGGGTTAATAGTGTAGAAGCTTACTTTGTGGTGGGGTGTGTGACGGTTTAGGGGTTAATAGTGTTAAGAGGTAGTTGGTGATGTGGGGTTGAAGGTTTAGGAGTTACTGGTGTAGTTTAGTGCAACTGTTTCCTCCAGACAAACTCTTTTGCAGGATCGCATTTACTTACAACTTGTAATACGAGCGCATATTACAGCTCAACACTACCCATAGAAAATATGGGTAGAGTAAATTACCGCAAATTTGCGGTAATTTTAACAGCGTGCCACTTGTAATACGGATTTGAGAGTGCTAACGATAGCGCTCCACTCATAATCTAGCCCATTATAAATAATGTATTGGTATAAAACTGGGAACCTATGCAAAGGACAAGTGAGAGAAGGGGATGCAGTAGGGAGAAAGATACTGGGATAAAAAAATATGTAAAGAATGAGTGAGTAATGCTTATTGACACTAACATGCTTTAGGTAAACCCTGTTGTTTCTGGGTTCTTGTTATTGGTCACAGCATTATTTGCTATACACACCTGGCTTTCTGCCCATGTCTCCTTGTTTGCCCAGTCTCTGTGATTGCGCGTGTACCACCACTGAATTTCCAGAGAGTAAGGGATGTCACCACTGCCTCTAAAGGAACATGCCATCTCGACATCCTCACCAGGGTGTGCACTAACGTCATGTGGCGTCTCAGTGAACAATGCTAAGTGAGAAAAAAAATGCTCAGTCCATACAATGCTCAAATGACAACAAACCATACCAGTCATTGACAGTTTAAATCACTCTTTAAAAGATCTTCTTGTAACTTCTCTTATTATGCCATAAACCTCACTTTTGACTACTCCTTTACTTTCAAATAACCCCTCAGATTTCTCCATATAATCCCCCATAAAAATGTTATATCACTTGAGATCCTGCTCAACAGACTTCAGTCTAAGAGGGCTGATCATCCAGGGATGGCCAACTGGTGGCCCAAGGGCCTCATGAACCCTCTGCACTAGTCTTTGCTCACCATGAGAAAAAGCAGAACTAATGTGTGCCATAGATTTTATGGCCCTTGGGAAGAGCAGAACTAAGAATATGTGCCTTGGGATGACATTTTTAGTATGTATAATATTATTTAGGTGTTTAATAGTCATACATTTATATACAGCCCTTAATGTGGTTCTCCGTGTGTTAGGAAGTCGGCCATCAATGATTTACATGATAAGAACACCTGAGATCTCGACCAATCTAAACAAGACTATCATGTATACAACTAATAGGAAGAGGCATGTTTGACTATCTCTGTTATCACTGCATTGTTAGTTTAGAGTATCAGCAGTAATAAGGATGTGCTGCATGGTGCTAGGCATCCTCATTCTTAACTGTACTTCAATTCTTAAAGGTATCAACAACCACACATTTTTACACATCTCTTGTTCTATCAGGACAAGGAGAAAGTTAAAATTAAGAAAGGGTGATTTAAAAATACAGGAATAGTTAGAAAATTATAATCCTCCTGCTAGTACCACCATTCAAGCATGATACGTAGCTTCTTTAGCTACCTTTGTTATTACACTCAGTGTTTTAGCCCTGCTAGCGGTGCTTGGGTTGTACACATAGGTACTATATAGTTAAGCTGCCATAACTGCAATGTTACAGTAATAAACCTTTAGTAGCAAGAGTTGCTAGAACCGTATGACTGCTTCTCATAGCTAAATGTAGCACACACAAGTTAATCACATAATTCATGTATAAAACTAGATCTGGTTGTACTGAATAAAGCATATACTCCAGGGTATACTTTTTGTTTAGGTTTTTGCAGGACGTGAACAGAGCTAGAATGGTATCAGTAAAATATGCAGCCATCATGCTTGGTGCGGTTTTACTTGTTTCTGTTTGCCCTGTCCGTCTCCTTTGACATACTATGCCAACTTCTAGTCATGCAGCTGTCAGCTCTGCTATTCTATCACAGACTGCAGATGCCAGCTCATGCTGCCACACCGACAGCAAGAAGAAACATCTGCATCTGCTGAACCCTTGCCAGACTGCTTGTTTGTGATGCAGGAACATAGCTGGTTCACCTATGTCATTGCAACATACCAGCTGCTGATATGGAGAGGCCACTAGGCACAACGCTTAAGCATTGCCTTTTGTATATCTGCCTATATACCCTACTTTCCCTAAAAGTACAGTGAGATTAAATCTTTTAACCCCTTGGTTGCAAGGACAACATTTATATGGGGTATTTCTCTATTACATATACTTTAGAAAACAGACTGCTACATTTTCTTGTAGGCATGCTAGCTATAGTCAGTTCAACCCTGGATAGTAAAACAGTAATATAGCTTCTTTCTAAACGTTGCACAGTTGAAACCTGTAGGCCTCTAGCCATATCTAGATCGTCTTGGCAACCACAATCACAGGAGACCCCAATAGCTTCACATACCATCTCATTTTGTGACACTACTTATGCGGGTATCTATCACCAAGGGCAAACTGGCACTCAGATCCTCTCCAGCGGTAGAGATGGGAGAGACAGTAGAGCCGATGATCTTATGGTAAATAAGTAGGACACACTTTCTTTTAGTCAGGGATGCTTGCTTAGTTTACAGCTGGTTTTTAAAAGCATGACCATTAAAGGGACAGTATACACTCATTTTCATATAACTGCATGTAATAGACACTACTATAAAGAATAAGATGCACAGATACTGATATAAAAATCCAGTATAAAACTGTTTAAAAACTTACTTAGAAGCTCTCAGTTTAGCAATGTTGAAAAGGTAGCTGGAAAGCCCACTGCAAGTGGCAAATAAGACACGCCCCCCTCCCACTTCTTTTGCATATGAAAAGACTCTTTACACAAACAGGAGCAAGCTAGAGAAGGTAGCTGACGGTATTCACATAAAGCTGGGGCTTGGTTAGGAGTCTGAAAATCAGAGCAATGTTCTTTAAAAATGAACAAAACTATACATTAAAAAAATATTTTATGGGCTATATAAATAGATCATCTACAAAACATTTATGCAAAGAAAAAATGAGTGTATAATGTCCCTTTAAGCAGGTTTAGCCTTGCAATGTGCATTTCCAGGTCTGAGAATTAGAAAATCAACAATTTAGATCAAAATGAGGCAAAATAAATAATTACATTATAATGCACAGTGGTTTACTATAAATAACTAAATATTTCATATAAATATATCAAAGTGTTTACTGAATTTTTAACGTCAGCATCTTAAAGTGAGGGTAAAGCCGAGCGTTTAACAAATGCTAAGATTTACCATCACTAAAAATAATGTTGAGTTTAAGTGATCAATTATTTTTAAAAATGGTGCTAAACTCAACCTGACTGTGCCGCTGCACCTAGCTAAATTAATCGGTTCTGGCCCCCCACGGCACATTGCTCTCCTTCAATAAAGGTGATATTTGCTCCTCTAAACCAATAGCTGTTGCGTGTCATCTGACAGTGTTCTGTATGCTAGCAGACATTTTTTGAACTTAAGTTGCATTCTTCCTTTCTGAGCACAAGCAAAAGAGACTTACTGTCTCTCTTGCATTATCTGAATAATAAACCAGCTCCTGTTACTTTATTTTAAGCTAGATACGTTATTTTAAGCTAGTTTACATAAAGCTAGATAAACCTTCCTGTAGAGACCCCAGCACCCTTTTAGGCATGTGACAGAAACTAATGGACACTGCACAAATGAAGTTAAAAAAAAAAGAAAGAAAAGGTAAAATCCTTTTTAAAATGATTAATTTCTATTAAGTATAACCCACTGCTTAATGCTTTTTTATTACAAGAATTAAATAATGTTTAGTATCCCTTTAATTAGTGTGTATTGATCATGCCCACATAAGAACAAACATTAATACATTTAGAGGTGGGGTCTGCTTCTCTAATCAGAGTTCTCAGTAGTTCCAAGGCCTCCTGCCAAAGCTTCAAATAACCTTCTTCTTATAATTTATCTAATTGTATATAATTCCTCCATATAACTGCTATTGATCCAAATAATCTTTTACTTTCCTCCTAATGTCTATATAACCTCTCCCTGTAACTTCCCTGGCTGATCAATATAACAACTATTAGCTCATCCAGTTGCTGTATATCACACCTCCCTTTACCTTATGCTGTTGATCCATATAATCAATCCTTTCACAGTTTATAATTCCTTTACACGTTGGGTAGAAAGATGTTACCATTTTCAGGGACAATGCCCTAATTTTAATTAAAGGGACATGCTAATGGGAAAAAGTAAAATGCTCCAATTCTTTAGAGCATTTTATTTTAACACTAGTATACCTGCAAACAAATGCAAAGGGGTTAATAAACACATTGCTATAGTCCTGCTGGTATCTGCAACACACTGAAGCTGCTGAGCAGGAATTGGTAGTGATTAGCAGATACACGTGTATGCTGCTCCTAATTGGCTAACTTACCATGTTCTTCTCTGCAACTGCAATGTGTTGCAGCTCTGAGCTATATGTGTAACCCTTTTATGTGTGTTATACACAGTTTGCAAACGACACAATCTGAACATTTTATTTTTACATTACGTCACTAATGTTATAGATAACTCACAAATGTCATATTTACATATATAACACAAATCCCCACTACAAGTTTATACATGGGTAACGTTTATATGAATGGTTTTCAAGGTAGAACAATGCACCGCTTCATGTTTCTTGAAATAAAAATCTGTTTCTGGATTAACAATTTATGACTTTTTGTCCAGTAAATTCCTGGGTTTAACTGTTCACAATTTTACACCTCCTTACCCAGAAACCTATAAAATATAAAAATGTATGTGATATGAATGAGTGCAGGGGGTAGAAATGTCACTTGCAGCTTTAATGAGCTTTCTGTACAATCTACTAGAGTCATGTTCTCTCGTTTTTCTTCCCCTCCACTTTACAAGTGACCCTTTGACTCTCTCCTGTTACTTAATTTCCGCCCACATTTTTGCCTCTTCTCACCACATCTATTTTCTCTTGTAAGATGTATCGAGTCCACGGATTCATCCTTACTTGTGGGATATTCTCCTTCCCTACAGGAAGTGGCAGAGAGAGCACCCGCAGCAGAGCTGTCTATATAGCTCCTCCCTTAGCTCCACCCCCAGTCATTCTCTCTGCCTGCTTAACTGCTAGGAAGGGCAAAGAGCTGTGTGGTGACAAAAATGTTAGTTTTTTATTTCTCAAGCAAAAGTTTATTATTTTAAATGGTACCGGTGTGTACTATTTACTCTCTGGCAGAAAAGGGATGAAGATTTCTGCAAAGAGGATGATGATCTTAGCACTTTGTAACTAAGATCCACTGCTGTTTTCACAAGGGCTGAAGAGTACTGGAAAACTTCAGTTGGGAGAACGGTTTGCAGGCTAAGCTGCTTAGCTGCATATGAGGTATGTTCAGTCTATATTTTTCTAGACAGACTGTGTTAATTCTAGAAAAGGCTGGCAATATCCCCATGAGGGAAGGGTAAGCTGTATTCAGACACTTTGATAGGAATTTCAGCTTGCTTGAAGGGCTCATTAGTTACTGGTGACACTGTTAGGAAAAAACGTCTTTGTTTATTCAGTGAATGATGCAATTATAACGTTTTTTGAAGGGACTAAAGGGGTCATTGTGGCTTGTTTTTGAGTTTTGTAACTCACATGGTTAATTAAGAGACACTCTGGTGTTTCTCTGATAGGCCTCAAAACATCGAGTGAGGTGGGAGGGGCCTATTTTCACGCCTCAGTTGCACAGTTTCTTTTCCTCTGAGACATCTAACTGCTTCTCCTGAGGTTCCTGCTGTGTTTGAGGGCTGTAAAAGAAGTTTTTTTCCCCACAAATCGTTCTGAAGGGCAAGTAGGAGCCACAGCAGAGCTGTGGCAAGGTGCTGAAAGTCTTTTTTTACCGGTTTTGATGTTTTTCAATCCGGTTTTGCCATTAAGGGGTTAATTGTTTATTTGTATAGCTGTGCAAAGTCACTAAGTCTTTATGATGCTACTGTAAAAATTTCGTTAACTTTACTGCTTTTTTACACTGTTTTGCAGAATTTGTGCAGCTTTTTTTCTCTTAAAGGCACAGTACCGTTTTATTTCTAAGTGTTATTTACTTTGATTACAGTGTTTTCCAAGCTTGCTTGTTACATTACTAGCCTGTTTAACATGTCTGACACCAAGGAAAATCCTTGTTCAATATGTTTGGAAGCCATTGTGGAACTCCCTCTTAGAATGTGTCCCAATTGTACTGATATGTCTATAAACTATAAAGAACATATATTAGCACTTAAAAATAGAGCAATAGATGATTCTTAATCAGAAGTAAATGAGGGTTCGCAATCTAGCTCTCCCCAAGTGTCACAACCAGTAACGCCGGCACAAGTGATGCCAAGTACCTCTAGTGCGTCAAATTCTTTTACTTTACAAGACATGGCCACAGTTATGAATACAACCCTCACAGAGGTTTTATCTAAACTGCCTGGTTTACAAGGAAAGCGGGACAGCTCTAGGTTTAGGAAAAATGCTGAGCCGTCTGACGCTTTAGTAGCCGTATCTGATATGCCCTCACAATGAAGTAGGGGTGAGGGATTTGTTATCTGAGGGAGAAATTTCTGATTCAGGAAAGACACTTCCTCAGACAGATTCTGATATGACGGCCTTTAAATTTAAGCTTGAACACCTCCGCTTATTGCTCAGGGAGGTATTAGTGACTCTAGATGATTGTGACCCTATAGTGGTTCCAGAGAAATTGTGTAAAATGGATATATACTTAGAGGTTCCTGTTTACACTGATGTTTTTCCAGTCCCTAAGATGATTGTGAATATTATTACTAAGGAGTGGGATAGGCCAGGTATTCCGTTCTCTCCTCCTCTTGTTTTTAAGAAAATGTTTCCCATATCTGACACCATGCGGGACTTGTGGCAGACAGTTCCTAAGGTGGAGGGAGCTATTTCTACTCTGTCTAAGCGTACAACTATACCTATCGAAGACAGTTGTGCTTTCAAAGATTCTATGGATAAAAAATTAGAGGGTCTCCTAAAGAAAATTTTTGTTCATCAGGGTTTTTCTCTCCAACCTATTGCGTGCATTGTTCCTGTAACTACTGCAGCTGCTTTCTGGTTTGAGGCTCTAGAAGAGGCTCTTCAGATGGAGACTCCATTAGAGGAGATTATGGACAGAATCAAGGCCTTAAGTTGGTTAATTCTTTTATTACAGATGCCGCATTTCAACTGGCTAAATTAGCGGCAAAGAATTCAGGTTTTGCCATTTTAGCACGCATGGCGTTATGGCTTAAGTCCTGGTCTGCTGATGTGTCATCTAAATCTAAACTTTTGAACATCCCTTTCAAAGGAAAGACCCTATTCGGGCCTGAACTGAAAGAGATTATTTCAGACATCACTGGAGGGAAAGGTCATGCCCTTCCTCAGGATAGATCAAATAAGATCGGAACTTTAAGAGTGGTTCTGTTTCAGCTTCCTCTGCTGCAAAGCAAGAGGGGAATTTTGCCCAATCCAAGTCAGTCTGGAGACCTAACGAGGCTTGGAACAATGGTAAACAGGCCAAGAAGCCTGCAGCTGCCTCTAAGACAGCATGAAGGGGTAGCCCCCGATCCGGGACCGGATCTAGTAGGGGGCAGACTCTCTCTCTTCGCTCAGGCTTGGGCAAGAGATGTTCACGATCCCTGGGCTTTAGAAATTGTGTCCAGGGATATCTTCTGGAATTCAAAGACTCAAAGATTTCATATTTCTCGATTGTCTGTAAACCAGACAAAGAGAGAGGCGTTCTTCCGCTGTGTAGAAGATCTACATACCATGGGGGTGATCCGCCCAGTCCCAAAAGAGGAACAGGGGCTAGGGTTCTACTCAAACCTGTTTGTGGTTCCCAAAAAAAAAGAGAACTTTCAGACCAATCTTGGATCTCAAAATTCTAAACAAGTTCCTCAAAGTTCCATCATTCAAGATGGAGACCATTCGGACTATTCTGCCTCTGATCCAGGAGGGTCAATATATGACTACCGTGGACTTAAAGGATGCGTATCTACACATCCCTATTCACAGAAATCATCATCAATTTCTCAGATTTGCCTTTCTAAACAGGCATTACCAGTTTGTGGCTCTTCCCTTCGGGTTGGCCACGGCTCCAAGAATTTTCACAAAGGTGCTAGGGTCCCTTCTGGCGGTTCTACGACCTTGGGGCATAGCAGTGGCGCCTTATCTAGACGACATCTTAATTCAGGCGTCGACTTTTCAGCTAGCCAAGTCTCACACGGACATTGTGTTGGCTTTTCTGAGATCTCACGGGTGGAAGGTGAACATAAAAAAGAGTTCTCTCTTCCCTCTTACAAGAGTTTCCTTTCTAGGGACTCTGATAGATTTGGTAGAAATGAAAATATTTCTGACGGAGGTCAGAAAATCAAAACTCTTAACCACTTGCCGAACTCTTCATTCCATTCCTCGGCCATCAGTGGCTCAGTGTATGGAGGTAATAGGACTCATGGTAGCAGCAATGGACATAGTTCCTTTTGACCGCCTACACCTCAGACCACTGCAACTATGCATGCTCAAACAGTGGAATGAGGATTATGCAGATTTATCTCCTCAACTGCATCTGGACCAGGAGACCAGAGATTCTCTTCTCTGGTGGTTGTCTCAGGACCACCTGTCTCAGAGAATGTACTTCCACAGGCCAGAGTGGCTCATTGTAACGACAGATGCCAGCCTGCTAGGCTGGGGTGCAGTCTGGAACTCCCTGAAAGCACAGGGCTTATGGTCTCGGGAGGAATCTCTTCTTCCAATAAACATTCTAGAACTGAGAGCGATATTCAATGCGCTTCAGGCGTGGCCTCAGCTTGCTGCAGCCAAATTCATCAGGTTTCAGTCGGACAACATCACGACTGTAGCTTATATCAATCATCAAGGAGGAACAAGGAGTTCTCTAGCGATGATGGAGGTAACCAAAATAATCTGATGGGCAGAGGATCACTCTTGCCATCTCTCAGCAATCCACATCCCAGAAGTAGAGAACTGGGAGGCGGATTTTCTAAGTCGTCAGACTTTTCATCCGCGGTATTTGCTCAGCTGATTCAGCTATGGGGCACACCAGAATTGGATCTGATGGCGTCTCGTCAGAATGCCAAACTTCCTCGTTACAGGTCCAGGTCCCGGGATCCCAAGGCGGTACTGATAGATGCTCTAGCAGTGCCTTGGTCCTTCAATCTGGCCTACGTATTTCCACCGTTTCCTCTCCTCCCACGTCTGGTTGCCAGAATCAAGCAGGAGAGAGCTTCGGTGATTCTGATAGCACCTGCGTGGCCACGCAGGACTTGGTATGCAGACCTAGTGGGCATGTCCTCGGTTCCACCGTGGACCCTGCCAATGAGGCGGGACCTTCTAATCCAAGGTCCGTTCACGCATCCAAATCTAGTTTCTCTGCGTCTGACTGCTTGGAGATTGAACACCTGATTCTATCAAAGCGTGGTTTCTCTGAGTCGGTCATTGGTACCCTGATTCAGGCTAGAAAACCTGTCACCAGGAAGATCTATCATAAGATTTGGCGCAAATATCTTTATTGGTGTGAATCCAAAGGTTACTCGTGGAGTAAGATTAGGATTCCTAGAATATTGTCTTTTCTCCAAGAAGGTTTGGAGAAGGGATTATCAGCTAGTTCTCTAAAAGGGCAAATATCTGCTTTGTCTATTCTACTACACAAACGTCTGGCAGATGTCCCAGACGTTCAAGCTTTTAGTCAGGCTCTGGTTAGAATTAAGCCTGTATTTAGGCCTGTTGCTCCGCCTTGGAGCCTAAACTTAGTCCTTAGAGTTCTTCAAGGGGTTCCGTTTGAACCTATGCATTCCATAGATATTAAGCTTCTATCTTGGAAAGTTTTGTTTTTAGTTTCTATCTCTTCGGCTCGAAGAGTTTCTGAGCTATCTACTTTACAGTGTGATTCCCCTTATCTTATTTTCCATGCAGATAAGGTGGTTTTGCGTACCAAACCTGGGTTTCTTCCTAAGGTTGTTTCTAATAAGAATATCAATCAAGAGATTGTTGTTCCTTCACTGTGTCCTAATCCTTCATCAAAGAAGGAACGTCTGTTGCACAATCTTGATGTGGTTCGTGCTTTAAAGTTCTACTTACAAGCAACCAAAGATTCCATCAAACATCTTCATTGTTTGTTGTGTATTCTGGTAAGCGTAGAGGTCAAAAGGCTACGGCTACCTCTCTTTCCTTTTGGCTGAAAAGCATAATCCGTTTGGCCTATGAAACTGCTGGACAGCAGCCTCCTGAAAGAATTTCTGCTCATTCTACTAGAGCTGTGGCTTCCACATGGGCTTTTAAAAATGAGGCTTCTGTTGAACAGATTTGTAAGGCGGCGACTTGGTCTTCGCTTCATACCTTTTCCAAATTTTACAAATTCGATACTTTTGCTTCTTCGGAGGCTATTTTTGGGAGAAAGGTTCTACAAGCAATGGTGCCTTCCGTTTAAGGTCCCTGTCTTGTCCCTCCCTTCATCCGTGTCCTAAAGCTTTGGTATTGGTATCCCACAAGTAAGGATGAATCCGTTGACTCGATACATCTTACAAGAGAAAACATAATTTATGCTTACCTGATAAATTTATTTCTCTTGTGATGTATCGAGTCCACAGCCCGCCCTGTTTATTGAGACAGGCATATATATATTTTTATTTTTAAACTTTCAGTCACCACTGCACCCTATAGTTTCTCCTTTTTCTTCCTAGCCTTCGGTCGAATGACTGGGGGGTGGAGCTAAGGGAGGAGCTATATAGACAGCTCTGCTGTGGGTGCTCTCTCTCCCACTTCCTGTAGGGAAGGAGAATATCCCACAAGTAAGGATGAATCCGTGGACTCGATACATCACAAGAGAAATAAATTTATCAGGTAAGCATAAATTATGTTTTTTCTCTTTTCTATTTCTTAATCACTTTCTTTATGATAAAATAATTTTTATTGAAATAACATCATTAAATACAATATCGGTCTTTTACAGTTGATTACATTATCAGCTTGTCAGGCATATAAACCCTTTAATTCCTAAGTTTAACAGTTTGAAGTTTATCTTTTTTCACATGGAATTACAACATACAATCAAGTCTCAAAGTCAGTAAGGCATACCTGATATATTTCTTATGAAAGACACCTATCTCTCATGTGGATTTTTACTACAATTAAAGAAAACTAGCTAAACATAACTTTTGGTCACTAGAATGAACTCTTGATGTGTCACACCTCTGAATATGATATAGTAAACTTAATGTAGTCTTCGTAATTATGTCTCTCCAGAACTCCTTCCTTCTTCCCACTCCTATCATGTTTCTTTTTACTGTTCTATCAGGTTAGATTAGGATAGTCATATTAAGGTGGATGCATTATCCAATAGAACCAAATCTTGTGGAAATTTTCCGTCGTATCTAGTATTTTTGCTGCCATTTCGTGTAGAGAATATGTCAGTTTAAATCTTTCTAGTATCTCGCACCATGTCAGTACTCCCTCTTTCCAGTGTCTGGCTATTCCTACTCTTGTGACTGTGCAGAGTATTTTAATGAAGGTATTAATATGCCTATTAAAGTTTGGGAGTGGAGCATTTAATAACGCCTGGGATATGGTCAGAGATATCTGCTCATCTAGAAGGGTGCTGAGAAATACCGATAGTCTAGTCCAGATGTGAGTCACACCATTAATCACTTTCTTTAAAGGGACAGTCTACACCTTAGTCATCTTAAAGTCTTACCTTAGATTAAGCTGCAAATAGCCTCCTGCACCTTTTCTATATCATAAAGCAGGAACAGTAAAAAAGTTATTTTAAAATAAATATTGTTTCAAGCCAGTTTGAAATGGCTGCCAAGCTCTGCCCACTGATGACATCACCATCTAAGCTGCATCTAGTCACTCTGCTGAATAGCACTGACAGCCTGTTGAATCCAACTAGTGAGCCTTTTGTGATTGGATTCCATATGCAGCCCAGATCATGATGTCATCAGTGGGCTGAGTTTGGCAGCCATTTCAAAGTGGTCAGAAACAATATTCCTATAAAAATAATCATTCCTGCTGCATGATATAGAAAAGGCGCAGGAGGCTATTTGCAGCTCAATCTAAAGGTAAAACTTTAAGATGACCAAGGTGTAGACTGTCCCTTTAAGTCATCATTTTCTGTTGAGTTCAAATAAGATATTTTTATACGTGGAAATCTTTTTATACTTCTGTATCTTTAGGCAAGGAAAGGAATGGGGTGTCTTTCACCAAATTTGAAATCTGCTTCCATCATACAATGTAAATTTAGTTTCAAGTTAGTATATTTATTTGCTCACAGAACATCTTTCTTTAAATTTAAATTTGCTATGTATAATGATTTTGAAGATAGATAGCCAGACAGACCTGTAACCTGCACTAATAAAAGGCTCCCCTGCATTAAGATTGTACACATTCTTCACACGCCTATGTATAGACAGGATGTTATGGGCCCCCAGCACTTGGGCCCTAGTGCCACGGCACGTGCTACACCAATGGTAGTTCCGTCCCTGACTAGGGTATCCATTTTTAATAATGTCTACTGATATTTCCTTATACCACGCACCATGGAATGAAAGTCAAATAGCAGAGGTGAAAAGTGGCGCTGTTTCTATGTATTCAGACATCCAAGGTCCATACAACAAAGTATGGCCCCAATTTTCGACTTGTTTGTTATATATATTTTTCCTATCCACAAATCTAACTAGTTTTCACATACAAAGGTTAGTGATATAACCAGTAATTCTCAAACAAAATGCTAAAATTACAGATTTATAAGCCTCACAGCTAGGGGACGGGTAAATATTTAAAAAAAACTTGCATGGGGCTCCAATTAACTAACCAGGAGGGGAAAGCCCAATTCTCAAAGAGCATCTACCCACAACAATTATGATTGGTACAATTAGAATAATAATTTACATTTAACAATACATAAAATAACTGAGCAGACCTAGATCTCACCAAGGCCAAGATCTTACGAAGAGGAAAAATGAGGACCTGTTGCTGGTTGGCCAGAAGATGCTGAAGAACGTTTTTCAAGCAGACTTTAGTTTAAATCTCTTAGGTTTATTAATTTTTTTCGAGAGGTTAGGTGTTGGGGTAAACAATGGAGGGATCTTATAGATGAGAGGATTATAGGTTTTATATAGGTAGTGATAGGAGGGATCACATAGACGAATGTTTCAGATTTTAGGGGAGAGTTGGGATGGATGGATTGTGTATTTGCTGTTAATTAAATATAAAATGGGGATTTACCAATGGGGTGATTTGCTGGTGGTTAAATACAAGAAGGTAATTGTGCAGCAGAATCTCCTCATTCCCTGTTTTTTGTTTCTTATTTTCTACCTCATTTTCAGCTTTTCTCAGTGCTTCAATCTTTTTTGCTTTTGTTAATTTCTTCAACACTTGCCATCTTTCTCTACCTACCCCTCCATTTTATTGTCCCCACCCTCTTTCCATCTTTTTCATTTCTACACCCTTTCCTTTTAACTTTCCCTCAAGCTTCCAATCTTTCTCCTTCGTCCGTACTTTTTGACCTACCCTCTCTAAGCTTTCCTTTATCCTCTCTCTACTTCTTCTTGTATTTCATTTGCCTTGCTTTTTCCTCTCATTTCTTTTCTCTCTCACGCTTACAAAATCATTTGTCAGGCCTGCCAAAAAAAAAAAAAAATGCATCCCCTATATTATCCCCTTTCCTGTCTGATTTAGTTAAATTTCTACATCTTTTTGTATGGAAGGCAGCGGGAGATCTATTCCATTGGTTATTTTACACATCAAATTTAAGGTTTTTCAGTATAGCATTCTCTCTACTGCAAGGATTCATCTACCTCCTGAAGCCCTGCATGGCAGTGCCTAACTTACTCTTGTAAGAGATCCCATCAAACAAAAACACATGTATGGTTGAGAGCGTAGCTCTAGACACTTAGTACCACCTAATGGTTACCCTCACTTATTTGATGTGATCCTGTGGGTGCAGGCAGGATAGTGCCAGGGCTTTCCTAAATGACTGCTCTCTGTTCTGATTTGTCTTCCCTCCTGAATAATGTGCTCTACATCAGGGTTGTCCAACCTTTTGATATGGAAGATTTTTATTTGAAGTGACAGAGAGCAAATTTTAAAATACAATTAAATGAAACTATTTATAGACTATACTTTTATATAAACAACTTTAAAATGTGCAATGAATTATCTAGATATATGTAAATATTTATCTTGTACGAATACCAATATCTGTATGTGTTATTGTACAAGGTCTAGTCCAAGTTTTTTCCTACAGCTCTTTCAGTTTACATGTATTACTTGTAGAACTATATTGTTCATATAAAATAAAAGTATTGAAATATTTCTCCTTTTCAGATATAGTGTTCAGTTTAAAGAAGCAGAAAATGCATTGGAGGGCTTGACTGTAAACAACTAGAACTTAAAGGGACAGTCTAGGCCAAAATAAACTTTCATGATTCAGATAGAGCATGTAATGTTAAACAATTTTCCAATTTACTTTTATCACCAATTTTGCTTTGTTCTCTTGGTATTCTTAGTTGAAAGCCTAACCTAGGAGGTTCATATGCTAATTTCTTAGACCTTGAAGCCCACCTCTTTCAGATTGCATTTTAACAGTTTTTCACCACTAGAGGGTGTTAGTTCACGTATTTCATATAGATAACACTGTGCTCGTGCACGAGAAGTTATCTGGGAGCAGGCACTGATTGGCTAGACTGCAATCTGTCAAAAGAACTGAAAAAAGGGGCAGTTTGCAGAGGCTTAGATACAAGATAACCACAGAGGTTAAACGTATATTAATATAACTGTGTTGGTTATGCAAAACTGGGAAAGGGGTAATAAAGGGATTATCTATCTTTTAAAACAATAAAAATTCTGGTGTAGACTGTCCCTTTAAAAAGACAGTTTACCCAAACATTTTTTTCCCTCTAAATTGTTCAAAATTATAAATTTTAACTGCTGGAGTGTATTAAATTGTTTACAAGTAGCTTGTTGACCCTTATTTTGGCATTTGAAATTGCTGATTTAGCCTGTGGTATCCCCACCTATACTGAAAGTTTATGGTCTTATGTCCAGTCTATTGACAGGCAATATAAACACAGCCAGCAGAAGAAATTACACTCCCGGTGGGGTGTTTAATAGATTACTTCATTGTTCTCTCTAAGTATTGGGCTTTGGTTTACAAACAGATATAAGATAAGGAAGCAAGAGTGTGTACACAAAGTGATAACATAATGAGATCACATTTTACCTGCAAGCTCAACCCATTTCAATAGGCTGTGGTTTCAAAGCACAAAACCAGCAATTTCATATGCACAAACAAACCTGAAAATGCAATTTCTCATACAGTCTATACTCTGCAGCTGGTATAACAAATCATTGGAAATACATTAAGGGAAAAACAATTTTACAGTATACTGTCCATTTAAGCTTTACAAGCCAGTCCTTAGCTAGTGGGGGTCTGCTCTGAAATGCACTTTGTAAACGTATATTAGGTTATTGGTGTGTTTTTATGCCTCAGTATCCTTTTTTATGTGTTAGTGCACATTGTTTAGTTTTACTGTGTTCCCCTCTATACATTATTTTATAATGTGATTATTTTTTATCCTGTACACACAAGATAAGAAATGTTCTTGGTAAAACTATGCCAGGACCAGCTTTGTAGAAGTAGAAGGCACAGCTACTGCATCATTGATATATAAACACTTTAACATGATGATCCATTTTAGTGCCAGTTGCAGCATTCCCATAATTCCTGGTGCTCCTTTATTAGCAGAAGAGTGTTATCATAACTGTCTGAAATACAAGTCTGTCAAACGAACTGAAATAAGGGGGGAGTCAGCAGAGGCTTAGATACAAGGTAATAACAGAGAGGTAATAAGTGTATTAATATCAGGTGGTTGTTTCTGCAAAACTGGGGAATGGGTAATAAAGGGATTATCTATCTTTTAAAACAAGAACAATTCTGGAGTAGACTGTCCCTTTAAGATAAATGCTGGCTAGAAACAAATCCAAGGTTATGATTGTGTATATTAATAATTAGGCATTTTGTTTTAAATATTACTGACAGTAAACATGGCAGGTATTTTATTATAAAAAAAACAGGCATTAAAGAGGCTATGTAAAGGTTGAGCTAGATGGACTTTTTGTAATTTGTAACCAAATATATCATGTAAGATTAAATTGTTTACATTGCTTTTAAAGGTAACAGGGGAAAAATTCAGCAAATAAAAAAAAAGTTTTTTAAAAAAAATGCTGTGGTAAATTTTAAAATGCCTTCTTTTAGGTGCAGAAAAATAATGTCCCTTTAAAATGAAATAAAATGCCATTTAAAATTAAAATAAAAGTAGCATTTGAAATGCATTTCAAATAATAAACACGTTACATATAATAATTTGGCATAATGATGATGTGCACACAGCCCGCTGATGATATGGTGCTTGGTCTCAAGTACATGCAGTCTCTCCAGGGCATGCACCAAGTACCACTTTTATCATCCAAAAAAGCCCCAGTGGCACACAGAGCATGAACAGAAAAGCAGCACACTTGCAGCCTACAGTCACTTAGACAGCAGGCGACATACACCTAATCATTCTAGCAGTGTGAAGATGAGATTTTTCCAAAATTGTATAAATATGTTGCGTGCAAGCGATATTAGGTTTATCGTAGGTGTTTGCGCACTTCGGAAGTATCGTGCATATTACAAGTTGCAAGTAAAGTTATTAGCTCAAGCTCAATTAAATGTAATGTAGGTCAGGTTAGCCCAACTTAAAAGCTCTGTTTAACTGTTACGCTCAAATAAAAAGTGTCACAAAACACATCAAAAATACATTTCACAGTACAGTTACGCTCATAATAACACTGTTTGATTAAAAAATATTTTTTTTAAATTGCAACAAAATGTAATAAGGGCTCAAAGACATGAGGTCTCAGGTGTTAGAAGAAAAAAAAAGCTGCAAAGAGCTTTAACATAGAAATACATATATACATGTTTAAATATTTTGGGTTTCATGTCTCTTTAAGCTTGGCACTAGGCATGTCAATGTGCCAACCTCAGAGTTAAAAAGGGCTCTCTTTTGATATTGCAATGTGTGCTAAAATATTATGCTGGGGCTGTACAAAGCTGGTCATCTTAATAAAACCCCTCTATGTGACTCCAGTTGCTGCTCTATATGAACTTTTCCTATAAGTCCTAAATAACCCCATTTAATAAATCCTATCATCGCTTCATATAACTTATAAAGCTACATATAATTTCCAATTCTAATAACTATATTAGCCTATATACCTTTACATATAAACTCTCTACAGTTCCTAATATTGCTTTATATAACTTATCCTACTACTCTTTTCTGATAAAGCCAATTAGGGAAATTTATGTAGCAGGGTTAGCCTTGAGAAGTCAGCTTGGGGCATTTCAAGTTCTCAGAATTAGAAATTGCTCAATTTTCAGGGCTAATATACATGAAAAGAGGTCAAAATAAATCATGAAAATATAATTATATTGCAAAATTGTTTCATTGTCCATAGCTAAACGTTGTATATAAAAACCTCAAGGTTTTTATATACAAACCTTTAATTGGCTTTAACTGATAACAACTGTAAAACAATGCACTTTATACTAATGTTTTGCCCATGAATAGCCTTGTTGTCTGCAGACTAAGGGGTCGATTTATCAAAGGCTTCCCCAGACTTTGCCCACCTATGACTACAGGTTCTCACAAGAAAACCTGAAGTCCGTATTTATGAAGCAGCAACCTCTTCGCCACCAATTTCAATCTCCCCGGTCTTGTCCGACCGGGTAAATTGACAGCTCCTGCCTGCGCGTGATTGGCTGTGCGCGGGGCAGGGAGCGGCATTGCACAAGAGCGTAAAATTGCGTTCTTGTGCAACCAGCCAGAGGAGAGCTCCGGCGGACAGGGGCGCATATGTACGCCTCTGTCTGCTGTAGCATGATAAATCGACCCCTAAGGTAGACATGTACATTTCGTTTTGGACAATTTCGGAATTCAGCTGAATTTTGGCCGATTCGGATGCATCCGAATTTCTGAATCGGCACATCCCGAAAATAAATAATAAATAATAAATTTATTTCCAAATTTTCGGATCCATTATTTATATTCAGAATTTTTAATTGTTCCTAAACCGCAGTTCCCCGAAACTAAGTCTAAGTCTATAATAAAGGTATTAACCCCTAAACCACCGTTCCCGACATCGGCGACACTAACTAAATCTATTAACCCCTAAACCGCCGTCCTGAAACATCGCCGACACAAACTAAACCTATTAACCCCTTGTGCAGCCAGCCAGAGGCGAGCTGCGGCGGACAGGGGCGCATATGTCCGCCCCTGTCCGCCGTAGCATGATGAATTGACCCCTAAGGTAAACATGTGAGTTTCGTTTGGGACAAATTCGGCCGAATTTTGGACGATTTGGATGCACCCGAATTTTCGAATCAGCACATCCCGAAAAATTCTGAAAAATTCAAAAAATGAATACATTTGTTTCCGAATTTTCGGATCCATTATTCACATTCAGAATTTTTCATTGTTCCTAAACCACATTTGCCTGACACTAACTCTAAGTCTATAATAAAGGTATTAATCCCTAAACCACCATTCCCCGGCATCGCCGACACTAACTAAACCTATTAACTCCTAAACCGCTGTCCCGAATCATCTTCGACATGAACTAAACCTATTAACCCCTAAACCGCACCCCCCACATCGCCGACAGGAACTAAACCTATTAACCCCTAAACCGCACCCCTCCCACATCGCCAACACTAACTAAAACTTTTAACCCCTAAACCGCCGTTCCAAAACATCTCTGACACAAACTAAACCTATTAACCCCTAAACTACACCCCCCACATTGCCGACACTAACTAAACCTATTAACCCCTAAACCGCATCCCCCACACATCACCAACACTAACTAAACCTATTAACCCCTAAACCGCTGTTCCGAAACATCGCCGACACAAACTAAACCTTTACCCCTAAACTGCAACCCCCCTCCACATCGCCGCCACTAAATAAAGCTATTAACCCCTAAACTGCACCCCCCATCTCGCCAACACTAACTAAACCTATTAACCCCTAAACCACCGCTCCAAAACATCGCCAATTCTAACTAAACCTATTAACCCCTAAACCGTCGGCCCCACATCGCAACAACCTAAATTAAAGTATATTAACCCCTAAAAACAATAAGAAATATTCCTATTCTAATACCCCCTTTTTTTAAAAAAAAACACCCCAAAATAAAAAAATCCCTAATCTATAATAACACCCCAAAATAAAAAAATCCCTAATCTATAATAAACTACCAAGGGCCCTTAAAGGGCCTTTTGTAGGGCATTGCCCTAAAGAAATCAGCTCTTTTCCTAAAAAATAAAAACACAAAGACCCACTAACATTACACCCCCCCCCCCCCAAACCCACAAAATAAAAATAAACCTAATCTACCCATTGCCCTGAAAAGGGCATTTGTATGGGCATTGCCCTGAAGAGGGCATTCAGCTCTTTTACTGCCCTTAAAAGTGCATTCAGCTCTTTTAAGAGTGCCCACCCTAATCTAAAAAAAACACCCCAAACATTACACAAAATAACAAACAAATTATCAAAAATAATAAAAAATATTCCTATTCTAATACCCATTTAAAAAAAAAAACACCCCAAAATAAAAAACCTAATATATAATAAACTACCAATAGTCCTTAAAAGGGCCTTTTGTAGGGCATTGCCCTAAGTTAAACAGCTCTTTTGCTCACAAATAAATACAAAGACCCACTAACATTACAAACCCCCACCCCCCAAAACCCACAAAATAAAAAAAAACTATCTAAAAAAACTAACACTGACTCCCTCATGCCGCCTGCATAAAGATGCCGCCTGGATGAAGATGGAGCCGCCGGGATGAAGATCGTTCATGCGGGACTTCAACAACTGTGAGTAACTAAAAAGGGGTTAGTGTTAGGTTTTTTTAAGGTTTTTATTTTAGATTACGGTGGGCACTCTTAAAAGAGCTGAATGCCCTTTTAAGGGCAGTAAAAGAGCTGAATGCCCTTTTCAGGGCAATGCCCATACAAATGCCCTTTTCAGGGCAATGGGTAGATTAGGTTTTTTAGATAGTTTTTTTTATTTTGGGGGGGGTGGGGATTTGTAATGTTCGTGGGGATTTGTATTTATTTGTGAGCAAAAGAGCTGTTTAACTTAGGGCAATGCCCTATAAAAGGCCCTTTTAAGGGGTATTGGTAGTTTATTATAGATTCGTTTTTTATTTTGGGGTGGGTTTTTTTTTTTTTTTAAATGGGTATTAGAATAGGAATAATTTAAATTATTTTTGATAATTTGTTTGTTATTTTGTGTAATGTTTTTTTTTAGATTAGGGTGGGCACTCTTAAAACAGCTGAATGCCCTTTTAAGGGCAGTTAAAGAGCTGAATGCCCTTTTAAGGGCAATGCCCATACAAATGCCCTTTTCAGGGCAATGGGTAAATTAGGTTTAACTTTCTTTTTATTTTGTGGGTTTGGGGGGTGGTGGTTTGTATTGTTAGTGGGTCTTTGTGTTTTTCTTTTTTAGCAAAAGAGCTGTTAACTTTAGGGCAATGCCCTACAAAAGGCCCCTTTAAGGGCCTACAAAAGGCCCTTTTAAGGGCACTTTGTAGTTTATTATTGATTAGGGATTTTTTAATTTTAGGGTGTTTTTTTTAAAAAAACAAAAAACAAAAATGGTTTTAGAATAAAAATAATTTTTATTGTTTTGGATAATTTTGTTTGTTATTTTTTGTAATGGTATTTTTTTTTATTTTTTGTAATTTTTTTTTGTAATGGTAAGTTTTAGTGTAAGGCAGCTTAGGTTTTATTTTTATTTCACAGGAAAGTTTGTATTTATTTTAACTAAATAAATAACCTACCTGTGAAATAAAAATAAAACCTAAGCTAGCTACAATATAACTATTAGTTATATTGTAGCTAGCTTAGGTTTTGTTTCACAGGTAAGTTACTTTATATTTAGATTTAAATAGGTATTATTTAGTTAATAATTTAAACTTTAATTTAGGTCTCGTTAAATTATGTTAAAGTTAGGGGGTGTTAGGTTTAGGGATAGGTTTAGGGGTTACTATAGTTTAATTTAGGTTGTTTTGTTGCGATGTCGGGACCGGCGGTTTAGGGGTTAATTAATAGATTTAGTTAGTGTTTGCGATGTGGGGGTGCGGTTTAGGAGTTAATAGGTTTAGTTATTGTCAGCAATGTCGGGGGAACTGCGGTTTAGGGGTTAATAGGTTTAGTTCGTTTTGGCAATATTTGGGAACAGGGCTTTAGGGGTTAATAGCTTTAGGTAGAGTTGGGGATGTGGGGGGGTGCGGTTTAAGGGTTAATAGTTTAGTTTGTGTTGGCGATGTCTGGGAACAGCGGTTTAGGGTTTAATACTTTATTTAGTGATTTATTTAGTGTTGGTGATGTAGTAGTTAGTAAATAGTTAATAACTATTTTTTACTAACTAGTCTACCTAGTTAAAATAAATAACGTACCTGTGAAATAAAAATAAAACCTAAGCTAGCTACAATATAACTATTAGTTATATTGTAGCTAGATTAGGTTTTGTTTCACAGGTAAGTTACTTTGTATTTAGATTTAAATAGGTATTATTTAGTTAATAATTTAAACTTTAATTTAGGTCTATTTAAATTATGTTTAAGTTAGGGGTGTTAGGTTTAGGGTTAGGTTTAGGGGTTACTATAGTTTAATTTAGGTTGTTTTGTTGCAATGTGGGGGCGGTTTAGGGTTTAATACTTTATTTAGTGATTTATTTAGTGTTGCCGATGTTTGGGAATGTCGGTTTAGGGGTTAATAAGTTTAGGTAGTGTTGGCGATCTGGGGGGTGCGGTTTAGGGGTTAATAGGTTTAGTTTGTGTCGGCGATGTCAGGGAACTGCGGTTTCAGGGTTAATAACTTTATTTTGTTAGTGTCGGCGATGTGGGGGGGGCGACGGTTTAGGGGTTAATAGGTTTAGGTAGTGTTAGTGATGTGGGGGCCACGATTTAGGGGTTAATAGCTTTATTTAGTGGTGGCATGGGTGGCAGCAGCGGTTTAACATCATTTTGTTTCGGCAATCGACGGAACATTAGTTAGAAATAACAATTCGGTCTGTAATAAAGATTCGGTCCGACATTAATAATAATTCGGTAACAGTTTCGATTGCATCCGAATTTCAAAATTCGAAATGACACAAATAAATCTTGAAACCGAATTACCGTCACATACCAAATTATTACGAATGTCTCAAACCAAATTTTTTTATGGCCCGAAACAAAGCAAACCGAATTTTTCGATCGCGCACAAGTCTACCCTAAGGCCCTATTGGTCCTCCAAATAAGTCAAACGATGGGTGGAAACTGGTTACTGCAGTTAAAAGGATTTTCGTTTTTAATTTAAAAAAAAACTGTTTATATTTTACGGATATGTTACTCAATAGCAACACAACAGGAATGTCTTGTATTTACAAGGTGTTTACTATCCCTTTAATATAACTTCTATTGTATAACCCTCCTGTATAAATCATATATCTTCATATAATATCTCATAATAATACCCCTATTACTTTATATAGCCCGCTCCATTTTACCTCCCATATTACTACATAAAAGATCTCCCTATAGCTCAAGCTTTAGCTCTGTATAATATTTCCTTTTGATCATTCTGTTGCTCTACTGGCCCCTCTTATTCTCTCTATGTTGTGTTTATTCTTTATCATCTTTTCCATTCCATCTGTCACTAATTCCAGCAGTCCTCTGTTCCTGCTAGCTCTTATAATATTTCTTCCTCCTATCCATACATTATATCTTGTTTCATTTCTTCTCCTTTACTCTTTTCAATTAATCACTACCCCTCTGCTATCACCTTATTGTATTCCTCTCTGCTCCCCCCCCCCCCCCTCCTTCCTCCCCCTTGTCTCTGGTTCCTTAGCTGTAGTATTTAGTTTCCCTTCAAGGGCCGCAGAGCTCCATCTGTCAACAGAACCGTAAAAAGCTGATACAGGCAGAGGGGGGAACAGCCTGCAGCATTGGGAGAAGGGGGGAGTATGTAAAAGAGAGAGAAAATGACAGAAGGAGGGAGTGATGTAGGGGAAAGGGACAGAGAAAAATGGGAGAAATGTATCAAGAATCATCGAGAGTCATAAGCATAGAAATGCAGAATGATGGGACCTATTATAGAAGGCAGCATGGTATAGGTTATAAGAGGTATATGGATAAGTATATATATATTTAGCGATTATGGGGTGTGCAGGAAGGGCTAAATATATACAAATGGCAAGAACATGAGGTCTGATGCATGAAGAGACTAAAGAGTGAGATAAAAAAAAACAGAGTGATGTATGGAGAGGGACATAGGCAGAGACAGTGGGAGAAAAAGCAAATCATGTACAAACTAATAAAGTAGAGAAGAAGAAGTGATATATAGAGATGTATAACTAATGAGAGAAAGAGGAGAGAGAGAAAAAGGAGACTGATTTAGAGAGAAAAATAAATAAATGGGGAGGAAGCTAAGATGGAAAGAGGCATAGTGAGTGAGAGAAGGGAAAAGAGGTGCTGATATATGGAGAGGGGGAGCAGTATAGTAAGTAAGTAGATATAGAGAGGCAGAAAAGGGCACGTATGTATGGAAATGAAGGTGAGATACAGTCAGTGAGAGGAAGAATAGCGAGTAATATATAGAGAGGCAGTGAGAGGATGAAAAGAGAGAATGTTGAGAGGAAGAAACGGTAGTTATGTATAGTCAGAGGTACAGTGAGTGAGAAGATAGAGAGAGAGAGGTACAGTCAGTGAGAGGAAGAAACGGTAGTTATGTATGGTCAGAGGTACAGTGAGTGAGAAGAAGATAGAGAGAAGTACAGTCAGTGAGAGGAAGAAACGGTAGTTATGTATGGTCAGAGGTACAGTGAGTGAGAAGATAGAGAGAGAGAGGTACAGTCAGTGAGAGGAAGAAACGGTAGTTATGTATGGTCAGAGGTACAGTGAGTGAGAAGATAGAGAGAGAGAGGTACAGTCAGTGAGAGGAAGAAACGGTAGTTATGTATGGTCAGAGGTACAGTGAGTGAGAAGAAGATAGAGAGAAGTACAGTCAGTGAGAGGAAGAAACGGTAGCTATGTATGGTCAGAGGTACAGTGAGTGAGAAGAAGATAGAGAGAAGTACAGTCAGTGAGAGGAAGAAACGGTAGTTATGTATGGTCAGAGGTACAGTGAGTGAGAAGATAGAGAGGTACAGTCAGTGAGAGGAAGAAATGGTAGCTATGTATGGTCAGATCAGAGGTACAGTGAATGAGAAGCTAGAGAGAGAGAGAGAGAGGTACAGTCAGTGAGAGGAAGAAACGGTAGTTATGTATGGTCAGAGGTACAGTGAGTGAGAAGATAGAGAGGTACAGTCAGTGAGAGGAAGAAATGGTAGCTATGTATGGTCAGATCAGAGGTACAGTGAGTGAGAAGCTAGAGAGAGAGAGAGAGAGGTACAGTCAGTGAGAGGAAGAAACGGTAGCTATGTATGGTCAGAGGTACAGTGAGTGAGAAGAAGATAGAGAGAAGTACAGTCAGTGAGAGGAAGAAACGGTAGTTATGTATGGTCAGAGGTACAGTGAGTGAGAAGATAGAGAGGTACAGTCAGTGAGAGGAAGAAATGGTAGCTATGTATGGTCAGATCAGAGGTACAGTGAATGAGAAGCTAGAGAGAGAGAGAGAGAGGTACAGTCAGTGAGAGGAAGAAACGGTAGTTATGTATGGTCAGAGGTACAGTGAGTGAGAAGATAGAGAGGTACAGTCAGTGAGAGGAAGAAATGGTAGCTATGTATGGTCAGATCAGAGGTACAGTGAGTGAGAAGCTAGAGAGAGAGAGAGAGAGGTACAGTCAGTGAGAGGAAGAAACGGTAGCTATGTATGGTCAGAGGTACAGTGAGTGAGAAGAAGATAGAGAGAAGTACAGTCAGTGAGAGGAAGAAACGGTAGTTATGTATGGTCAGAGGTACAGTGAGTGAGAAGATAGAGAGGTACAGTCAGTGAGAGGAAGAAATGGTAGCTATGTATGGTCAGATCAGAGGTACAGTGAATGAGAAGCTAGAGAGAGAGAGAGAGAGGTACAGTCAGTGAGAGGAAGAAACGGTAGTTATGTATGGTCAGAGGTACAGTGAGTGAGAAGATAGAGAGGTACAGTCAGTGAGAGGAAGAAATGGTAGCTATGTATGGTCAGATCAGAGGTACAGTGAGTGAGAAGCGAGAGAGAGAGAGAGAGAGAGGTACAGTCAGTGAGAGGAAGAAACGGTAGTTATGTATGGTCAGAGGTACAGTGAGTGAGAAGATAGAGAGGTACAGTCAGTGAGAGGAAGAAACGGCAGTTATGTATGGTCAGAGGTACAGTGAGTGAGAAGCTAGAGAGAGAGAGAGAGAAGTATAGCCAGTGAGAGGAAGAAACGGCAGTTATGAATGGTCAGAGGTACAGTGAGTGAGAAGATAGAGAGAGAGAGGTACAGTAAGTGAGAGGAAGAAACGGTAGTTATGTATGGTCAGAGGTACAGTGAGTGAGAAGATAGAGAGGTACAGTCAGTGAGAGGAAGAAACGGCAGTTATGTATGGTCAGAGGTACAGTGAGTGAGAAGCTAGAGAGAGAGAGAGAGAAGTATAGCCAGTGAGAGGAAGAAACGGCAGTTATGTATGGTCAGAGGTACAGTGAGTGAGAAGCTAGAGAGAGAGAGAGAGAAGTATAGCCAGTGAGAGGAAGAAACGGTAGTTATGTATGGTCAGAGGTACAGTGAATGAGAAGCTAGAGAGAGAGAAAGGTATAGTCAGTGAGAGGAAGAAACGGTAGTTATGTATGGTCAGAGGTACAGTGAGTGAGAAGATAGAGAGGTACAGTCAGTGAGAGGAAGAAACGGTAGTTATGTATGGTCAGAGGTACAGTGAGTGAGAAGCTAGAGAGAGAGAGAGGTATAATTCAGTGAGAGGAAGAAACAGTAGTTATGTATGGTCAGAGGTACAGTGAGTGAGAAGCTAAAGAGGTAAAGTCAGTGAGAGGAAGAAATGGTAGTTACAGTGGCGTCACTAGGGGGGGGGCACCCTCCAGGGGGTGACACCAAAAATTTTTTTTTTTTTTTTTTTTTTTTTTTATTATTTTATTGAAATTCAAAGAAATACAATGTTGAGATGCATAGATTTTTTTTTATTAGAGGGGCTGGCATTTGTGAACATTGGTGGGACTGGGGAAGTTGTAGACACACAATTTTTTTGCCCCTTGAGCCAGTGCTGCAATTTCAACAAATAGTTTTCCCGGCTGCTTTTGCTTGTTTGTACTTTGCTTCTCCCCTGCCCAATTTCGCTATGAATGTTGTGGGCATGCCGTGGGGCTTGCAAAGTTGCGCTGCTAGCCTAAACCTGCCTGCCTATCTGTGCTCACTGCTCAGTGACATGTGGAGCAGTGGAGTCACTCACTGCTGTGCTGTCTCTCTAAACGGGAACTGGCAAATCATGAGGGGATGCCTGGCACCTGACCGCATGACTGTTTGCACTGTCTTTAAAGTGAAGGAGCCACGTATGATGCCCACCAGACCATTACGGTTACGGTACACTAAGTGCACACTGAACAGGTAGGAGGGCGGGTGGGGGTCTGGGGGTGGGCAGAGTGCAGAGGTGATTGGCCATAAGAAGCGGTAGGCACGCGGCCCGGGGCTGTGCACTGACAGGCTTGGAACAGAGTCAGAGAGCAGAATTTTCATAGTTTGCGCCTAAACCTTTTCTTTAGTGATTTATTTTTAGAGTGCTCTGTTTATCTTTCATTTGATGTTCTGCTGAGCCAGGGAGCAGCTCTAGGCATGAGCTTCATAATTAATGCAGTGCAGTTTACATATTTTGTAAGTGTGTGTCTGAGTTTTTGTGTGTCTCAGTGTTTTTGTGTGTGTGTCTGAGTGTGTTTCCGAGTGTTTGTGTGTGCATCTGAGTATGTTTTTAAGTGTGTCTGAGTGTTTGTATGTGTGTGTGCCTGTGTTTTTGTGTGTGTCTGCTTTCTGGGGGGGGGGGGGGGTGACACCATAACTTACCGCACTGGGTGACACCAACCCTAGTGACGCCACTGGGTAGTTATGTATGGTCAGAGGTACAGTGAGTGAAAAGAAGATAGAGAGAGAGAAAGAGAGTGAGACAAAGAGAGAGGATATGGAGCTTCAGATGTAAACTTTGAATGAAAAGAAGGATGGAACTGAAGAGGGATGGTAAAGACAGTGATAGAGGGGAAAGAAACAAAGCATGATGTGAGCTAAAGTGGTGATTAAATAAAGAAGAGTAAGGAGCATAGAAAGAGCAAGGCAGATGCCACACTTGGTAGAGGAGTTATGACAGAATGTGGTAGTTTCTCTGTAGCCCTCGCTCCCTCCTTTCAATACAGAATTATCAATAAAACTAGAGGTACGTCTCATGAGACAGATGAGTTTTGCAGGGAATGTGGCACTTAACCCACTTATTTATTATGGATCCTGTTTGTCACACTTTACACCAGGCTTTCCCAAGTCCCAGGAGCCACAGTGTGCATCCTAGAATATATTTTATCTTCACCTCTGCAAACAGAATACCATATGTACTATAGTGTTTTTCAGTACTTTGATGTCTTAATAATATTATTCCTGCACACGTAGCAAATGTGTAGTGATGAGATAGAGAACAAAGACAATTTCAGGAGATCCCCCTTTTGTTTGTCAAGTATCTTCACAACATGTCACTGTGCCAAGCAGGTGTGGGCACTAGTACAAAGCCAAAACAAGGGTGCATACATTTGATAGCTGTTGATACAGCTGTTGAAACAAAAGTCCAGTGGAACTCTCAGAGTTCCACTGATGGATAGCCACACACCCCACAAGCAAATCAAAACAAAAAAAGTGTTTATTTTTCCAACATCAATAAAACATTTTTTGTAAAAAGTATATTCATCATTTAGATGCAACAAAGAAAAACAATGGCTTTACATAGTGTCTTTTACAATGCCTCTTTACATAGCTGTCAGTCAATTATACCAGACGTCCTTTATCAGCAATAATTTTTTTAATTTTTTTTACATAGTCCACCTTTATCCAATGAGCAGTGTGTCCAACTGGCTGACTGTAATGAATAGCATTCTCTGGTGCGCATGCGTTATGGTGCGCATACCTGTCTATCTCTACTGGAGCGAGCAAAAACTATATAAAGGGGGCGGAACTGCTCTAAACGTTACTTGGAAGCAGGACTCAAAGGATAAGGGGGCGGAGGGAAGATTAAACAGCATTGGTGCAATTAGTGTTTTTTTTAAATATAGTTTCTATTAAAAAAAATGATTTTATTTTTTTAAATACGGTCATGGTAAAACAAGTAAGCTTAAAGTAACAGACATATTTTTATACATTGTTTACCATCACTTTAAGTGACTCCGTTTTATTTTATTTTTTTGTTTGGGGTGGGGGTCAGTTTATAAGAAGCTTTATGTCTAAGGGCTATCAGTATTATCTTTTACAAGAAAAAAAATGAACAGTGAATCTATATTGCTCTAGCTTTTATCAGTTTTATGAACCCTAACCATGGCTGCGTGGCAGGTTAAGCATCCCTTAGAGGGAAAAGTGGAAAGTAATTGAAGGCACATTATATCTGGTTTGGATTGGACAGGAATTTATGGGTTTCTGGCTGGGGAGTACTTTTAGGTTGTGAGGCGGCAGTTGAAAAAAAGGATGATAATGGTGGCTTGTAAATAATTAAACAATAGCTAGAAATGTTGTGTTAATAAAGCTGCGGCCTTTCATTTACATAAAGTTGTCTTTTTTATTTAAGGTTATTTGACTCTAGAATAGTAATTGTAAGGACGGTGTCCTGCAGCTCCCATGAAAAACAATTAATATAAAACATAGAGAGAAGGACAAAGAATATCACATCATAAAACAATTATTTCATTTCTGTTTCCAGGGGCTGGCCAGGAGCATTCTAAATGGTCTGGTCATGATTTTTCATCTACATTTCATTTGAGCATGTGGAATACAGAAAGACTTTATTGCCTGACAACTGACACAGTTGCCTTAATTTTATTTCTCTTTAGCTATTTTCAGTTTTTCTAAATTTGCATATGTTGGATTGTTATGGAGGGAGGTTCTGTTTTAATTCATTTGTTCTGTACAGTTTTAAAGAGGTTTTTGTGATACTGGAATCGTTTACAGTTGGACTCATTCAATGCTTCAAGAAGTGAACAGTTATGAGATAGAGGTTTATAACGGACAGTGACACACAATTCATTTACATCACAGCCAACAAATCCATTTGAATTCCACAATTCTCAAGTTGCAATATTTTTTTTTTACAAGCTATGGGTATCACTTTTTTTTTCTTTTATATCTAGGCCAGTGTTTTATGTATGTAAAATAATATGAAATTGCTCCCTTTTATTTTACAGTTTTAATTGTTGTTGCAGGGTGCTGTGATGAAGATGTCATAAAACAATACTTTTTTCTGTGTGCCACTGTCTTGACAATATCTGCTCCATCTTCTAGAGTAAGTAGAACAAGTGATTACACATGGATCTGTGTGGCCACAAAATATTCATGTTGTTTTTTAATAGCAATTCCAAACAATATGGCTGCCTGAGCTATGAAAATTGCAAGCCTATAATGTATCCTATGTGAATGCTGAAGTGTCATGTATGTGACAACATACATGTGTTATTAATGCTGTAATGTGTGATTTTGAATAGTGGATGTCCATATTTCACAATTTTTTCGTCTTTTTGGTACTGTGTGTTTAAACCTTGGAAAGATTTTAAACACATGGTTAAACCTGTGCGCCAGGCAAATTTCTAAGCAACCCTAGCTCAAGAAAATGTATTGTTGCTACTGAATTCAATTGTAACCACTTTGCTGGTATAAAACACATAGGCCAGATTACAAGTTGAGTGCAAAATATCGATTCTGCAAAAGCGATATTTGCGCTTAACTGAGTAATACCAGCTCACGCAAATGTGCGCAGGTATTATGGGTTAGGTGCAATACGTAAGCGACCTAGTGTTCACATTGCACAGAAGCATTGCGCTCACAAGAGTGCGCTTCCATAGACTCCAATGGGAGCCTCGTTTTCATGCTGAGATACACGGCACAGAACCAAAGTTCAGTGAAGGGGGTAAGTCGCATAGCTATGGGCAGCAATTTAAATATACAGTGGGTATTGAAAAGAATCACCCCCCTTGAAAATAATCACATTTTGTTGCTTTGCAGCTGAAATATAGACAGACACAGTTTTTGTTTATCCAGTTGTAATTACTCAGTGCAACTTATAACATCCAAGTGAAAGATATAACACCAACATGTCAGGCAAAAATAAAGACAATTCAAAAACAGAATCACTGAGTTGGTATAAGGATCACCTCCTCCTAAAATTACTTGTAAACTCAATCAGGTGTAGCTAATCACCTTCTAAACGGCACACACAAAGCCATTTGACCTTCAACTGTCATCAGCTGTGGGTATATTGATTAGCTCAGCATGGAAAGAGCTTTCCTGGAGCATCTCAGTCCCTGGTAGTGCAACTGAAGCAGACAATCAACTATTGGTGGCAAGGCACTGTCAAAAGAACTCCTGGATACATTTGTGGACAGGCACAAGTCAGGAGATGGATACAAGAAAATATCAAAGGCTTTATCAATGCCTAGAAGCACAGTGAAGTCTGTTATTAAGAAGTGGAAGGTATTTGGTACAACACAGACCCTCTCTGGATCAGGACATCGCTCCAAACTGGATGAAAGAGCCAGGAGGAAACTGGTCAGAGAGGCTACCAAGAAGCCCACAGCAACTCTGAAGCAGTTGCAGGAAGTTATGAAAAAGAGTGGTCATTGTGTGCATGTGACAACAATATCACAAATTCTCCACAAATGTGGCATGTATTGGAGGGTTGCAAGAAAAAAGCCACTCCTCAAGAAAGGCCACATGCAGTCACGACTGAGCTTTGCCATAACACACCTAGGAGATTCTGAGGCCACATAAGAAAAGGTGTTATTGTTCATATGAGACTAAAATTTAATTATTTGGCCTCAACACCAAACAATATGTCTGGAGGAAATCCAATACAGCTCAACATCCAAATAACACCATACCTACAGTAAAGCATAGAGGTGGTAATATCCTGTTATGGTGGTGTTTCTCTGCAGCAGGCACTGGAGTACTTGTCAGGATAGAAGGAATAATGGATGGGGCAAAATACCGTCAAATTCTTGAGGGAAATGTGCTGCCCTCTGCCAGGAATTTGTCAATGGGAAGAAGGTTTACCTTCCAACATGACAATGACCCAAAGCACTCAGCAAAAATGACCACACAGTGGTTGAAGGAGAAAAAGGTGAATGTCCTTGTATGGACTAGTCAGAGCCCAGACTTAAACCCCATTGAATATCTGTGGCATGACTTGAAGACTGCAATCCACAAATGGTCACCATCAAATGTAACAGAACTGGAGCAGTTCTGCAAAGAAGAGTGGGCAAATATTGCACAGTCTAGATATGCAAAGTTAGTAGAGACATATCCCGACTGACTAAAGGCTGTAATTAAAGTCTTTAGTACTGACACAAGGGAGTGATCATTTTTCCAACTTAGTGATTCTGTTTTTGAATTGTCTTTATTTTTCTCTGACATGTTGGTGTTATATCTTTAACTTGGATGTTATAAGTTGCACTGAGTAATTACAACTGGATAAACAAAAACTGTGTCTGTCTTTATTTCAGGCTGCAAAAGCAACAAAATGTGATTCTTTTCAAGGGGGTGATTCTTTTCAATACCCACTGTATATGTATATGAATATATACATATATATATATATATATATATATATATTTATGTGTTAATATGTGTATATACACATATTAACACATAAATATATATGTATGTAACTCCACTTTTTACCCCTAAAAACTGCCTTTCGTCGAGATTACGAGTTTGGCGTTAACAGGGGTGCGTTGCTAACAAGGCTTTAATTTCTAATGCTACCTTAAGCCAACGCTGGTATTACAGGTTTTTTTTTAACCTGGCGTTAGCCGCAAAAAGGTGAGCGTAGAGCAAAATTTTGCTCCACATCTCACCTCATTACCAGCGTTGCTTACAGTAGCGGTAAGCTGATAAAATGTGCTCGTGCACGATTTCCCCATAGGAAACAATGGGGCTGAGCTGGCTGGAAAAAAAAGCAGCGTCCAGCTTCTAACGCAGCCCCATTGTTTCCTATGGGGAAATTAATTTTATGTCTGCACCTAACACCCTAACATGAACCCCGAGTCTAAATACCCCTAATATTACACTTATTAACCCCTAATCTGCCGCCCCCGCTATCGCTGACACCTATATTATATTATTAACCCCTAATCTGCCACTCCAGACACCGCCGCCACCTACATTATAGTTATAAACCTCTAATCTGCCTCCCCCAACGTCGCCACAACTATATTAAATTAATTAACCCCTAATCTTCCACCGCCAACGTCGCTGCCACTATAATAAAATTATTAACCCCTAAACCTAAGTCTAACCCTAACACCCCCTAATTTAAATATAATTTAAATACATCTAAATAAAATAACTACAATTAAATAAATTATTCCTATTTAAAACTAAATACTTACCTGTAAAAATCCGATTGGTTGATTTAATCAGCCAATCGGATTGAACTTCAATCCGATTGGCTGATTAAATCAACCAATCGGATTTTTCCTACCTTAATTCCGATTGGCTGATAGAATCCTATCAGCCAATCGGAATTCGAGGGACGCCATCTTGGATGACGTCATTTAAAGGAATATTCATTCGCCGTTAGTCGTCGGCCTAGAAGGATGTTCCGCGCCGGAGGTCTTCAAGATGGAGCCGTTCCTCGATGGATGGATGAAGATAGAAGATGCCGCTTGGATGAAGCCTTCTCCCGGTCCGGATGTCCTCTTCTGCCCGGATAGGATGAAGACTTCTGCCAGTCTGGATGTCCTCTTCTGCCCCACCGGATGAAGACTACTGGACGGATCGGATGACCACTGGTGACCGGCTGGGTGAAGACGTCTCAAGGTACGGTGATCTTCAATGGGGTAGTGTTAGTTTTTTTAAGGGGGTATTGGGTGGGTTTTAGAGTAGGGGTGTGTGGGTGGTGGGTTGTAATGTTGGGGGGGTATTGTATTCTTTTTTTTACAGGTAAATGAGCTGATTACTTTGGGGCAATGCCCCGCAAAAGGCCCTTTTAAGGGCTATTTGTAATTTAGTATAGGGTAGGGCATTTTATTATTTTGGGGGGCTTTTTTATTTTATTAGGGGGCTTAGATTAGGTGTAATTAGTTTAAACTTCTTGTAATTTTTTTTATTTTCTGTAATTTAGTGTTTGGTTTTTTTCGGAATTTAGTTTATTGAATTTAATTGTATGTAGTTTATGTAATTCATTTAATGATAGTGTAGTGTTAGGTGTAATTGTAACTTAGGTTAGGATTTATTTTACAGGTAAATTTGCACTTATTTTAACTAGGTAGCTATTAAATACTTAATAACTATTTAATAACTATTGTACCTAGATAAAATAAATTCAAAGTTGCCTGTGAAATGAATATAATTCCTAAACTAGCTACAATGTAACTATTAGTTATATTGTAGCTATTTTAGGGTTTATTTTATCGGTAAGTATTTAGTTTTAAATAGGAATAATTTATTTAATTTTGTTAAATTTATTTATTTTAAATTAAATTATATTTAAGTTAGGGGGGTTAGGGTTAGGTTTAGACTTAGGTTTAGGGGTTAATACCTTTAATATAGTATCGGCGACGTTGGGGTGGCAGATTAGGGGTTAATAAATGTAAGTAGGTGCCGGCGATGTTAGGGCAGGCAGATTAGTGGTTAATAAAAATTAACTAGTGTTTGCGAGGCGGGAGTGCGGCGGTTTAGAGGTTAATACATTTATTAATGTGGCGGCGATGTCCAGTCAGCAGATTAGGGGTTAATAAGTGTAGTTAGGTTGCGGCGACATTGGGGGCGGCAGATTAGGGGTTAATAACTATAATGTAGGTGTCGGCGATGTTAGGGGCAGCAGATTAGGGGTTCATAAGTATAATGTAGGTGGCGGCAATGTCCGGTCGGCAGATTAGGGGTTAAAAAAAATATTATAGTCTTTGCGATGTGGGGGGCCTCGGTTTAGGGGTTAATAGGTAGTTTATGGGTGTTAGTGTACTTTTTAGCACTTTAGTTAAGAGTTTTATGTTCCGGCGTTAGCCCATAAAACTCTTAACTACTGACTTTTAAATGCGGTAGAAGTCTTGACAGGAGAGGGTCTACCGCTCACTTCTTCCAAGACTCGTAATACCGGTGTTAGGCAAATCCCATTAAAAAGATAGGATACGCAATTGACGTAAGGGGATTTGCGGTAGCCTCGAGTCGCGGAAGAAAAGTGAGCGGTAGACCCTTTCCTGCCTGACTCGTAATACCAGCGTTAGATAAAAAGCAGCGTTGGGACCTCTCAATGTTGCTTTTTAAGGCTAACGCCAAACTCGGAATTTGGGGGCATTTGGGGCACTTTTAGAAAATTAACCAGATATCTAAACTCTGGTTAATTTTCTGAGTGCTAATTGCTACCTTACTGCTTGTAATGGCTGGTTATTTATCGCGCACCAGTAAACAGGCAAATTTGTCTGTTTGCGGGCATGTGATAAATTAGCTCTCCACTTGTAATCTAGACCATAGTTACCAATGAACATTTTATTATTAATAATTAAAAATAGAGAGAAAAGTTAATGGAGAAAAGAGAAGTCATATATATATATATATATATATATATATAATAGGGGAATGAGGAAGGAGAAGGAAATAACAAATAAAATGTAGAGTAATTAAATATGATGATGAGAGACATTATTTTAGTATTTGGAAAAACAAGTGAGAAATAACAAGTGAGAGGGTGAGAGGACCTGCTGCTTCACTACCCTCTTTTCAATGTCCCTAGTCTTGTCAGACCGGGAAGATATACAGCTCCTGCCCGCGCGTGATTGGCTGTGCGCGGGCAGGGTTGCACACGAGCACAAAGGAGTGCTTGCATGTAATGTTACATTTTGGCAGCGGATTGCTGCCCGCCACAGGAGAGTTTGGACGGACAGGGGCGAATGTGTACACCCCTCTCCGCCAGAGATTGATAAATTGAGCCCTAAGGACTAGATTTATTAAAGCTGAGGCGTATACGCGCCCCTGTACACCTCAGCTCGCCTGTGGCGGGGCGAAAATACCCGCAGGTATTCGGCATTGCACAAGAGCGCGATTTTGCGCTCGCGTGCAATCCCGCCCCCTGCCAATCACGCGCGGGCAGGAGCTGTCAATCTCCTCGGTCTGACTAGACCAAGGAGATTGAATTTCGCCAGATTAGAGGTGGAGAAGAGGCTAAGGAAGCAGCGGTCTGATGACCGCTGCTTGATAAATGACGGCGAGCAAGTTCTTGAGAGAACTTGCTGCCGTAGGGGCTTCATAAATCTAGCCCTAAGTGTAATAGAGGTGAAAAAGAGTGAGAACAGAGACAGATAAAATATTAGAAAAAAGACAGGATATTAGACATGTGCACAGCGAAAAATTTGTTTCAATTCGTTTCGGACCGATTTGGATTTTTTCAAATTTCGTTTTTGATCGATTCGAATTCGGATACATTCGAATATATTTGTTTCGGATTCATTCGAATGTAAATAAATTTGGATGTATTCATTTCGGATTCGATTCGTAAATTCGGAAGTTCGGTATGTGTTATGTGGATTCAGATGGTTCCAAGTTACACAAACAGAATTATTTCACTATATAACAAAACAAAGGGAAGTGATCACAGAATTGCTTTTTTTTTTTACACTAAATATGCTGTAAATCCCTTCCCCATCCTTCCCACAATATGTCCCAAATGTTACAACAACAAATTAAAAATATAAATTTAGTAGATAGTCTGAAATTAACAGAGTGCAGTTAAAATAAACACAAAGCCCCTGACGCGGTCGCGTTTCACTTATACGCTTCCTGAGAGGGTTTGTTTTTTTTCTTTTCTTTTTTTTCTTGAGAATTATTTCACTGTTCTATCTCACTAATTCTCACTAAACTTAATTTTTATACTGAATTGTGATTAGTCCATGGCCATTTGAATGTAAAGAATAAATCCAAACTAATTCAGATTTATTTGTTGTTTATGCATTCAGATTAGTTTAGTTTTGTTGCTAGGGTAATTCGAAAATTTGAATCGATTGGAATCTCCAAATTTGGCGAATCCGTCCGAATTTCGATTCGGAAAGAAACAAAACGCACATGTCTACAGGATATAGGCAGGGAGAGAACCAATGAAGAACAGATGTTAAAATAATTAAATAGATAAATTAAATAGATAATAGAAGGCAAGGGGGATATCTGCAAAATAAAGATGAAGGGTTAGGAGAAAGTGGAAGAGAGGATTTTAGAGAGAAATAAGATGAGAATGTAAGAGACGATGGACATGAGAAAAGAGAGGAAATGAGGAGAAAGAAGGGAGGCTTCAGTGCAGCCGCTGGAAGATTGGATAAGACAGCAACGGAATTACATATCCAGGGAGATTTAAGGGAAAAAACAATGTGACAGGAGAACAGAGACACGAGCTGGTCCATGCAGAGACTTCACAAGTTATTACTGAAAGGGGCCTGCGACAGAGGGAGGGAGAGGGATACTGGAGGGAAGGAGAGAGGGAAAAAAAAGAAAAGGTAAATAGAGCAAGGAAAGAATATGGCAATGAGTAAAAAAAAACTACTGAGACATAGGAGGGAAAAAACGCAAAAGGAATCATTAAATATATTAGTATTGGTAAAAGACTTAATAGAACCGGAAGACAAAACAAGGCGCACAAGCTGTAGGGGAGCACAGAGCTAGCGCAGCGATATATTAGATAGATTTTCTTAGCCACATGCCAGGCCTTAGTTACTCAGCGCTAATTAGCATAATCTTGGTATCTTCACACATTAATGAGAGATATTAACAGTGTCTATATGCCCACAGGCAGGGGTGGTGAGTAACTGAGAGGCACAGAAATGTAAGAGAGCCGGGTAAAGAGAGAGACAGAGAGACAGTGCTGAGAAAGTAGCAAACGATGAAGGAGACATAAGAAAGGAGAGTAAACATGCAGGGGGGGGGGGGGGAGAGGGGAGATACAGAGAGGGAATATTACAAGGAAAAATAGAATGAAGGAAAAACTAAGTGGAGTGTAAAAGAAAGAAAAATTTAAGGGAATAAATTAGGGAACATAAAAGGAGGGGAAATGTGTGAGGACATTAAACTCAAAACATTTCTATTATGCATATGAAACAGAACAGATTAAAACTGTTTAAATAGGTTTTTACATGAAAAGCTGTGTATTTTGATTTTGAAATCTAAAGTGAGTGTGAGATATATGCTCATTGGCTGATGATGACAACTCCACAGTTCAATTAATGGACAGGGATATGGTTCACAAGCATTAAAATGTCCAGTTAAAAACACACACGCAAAAACATTTTAAAATGGCCCCTTTCTGACGCAAGACAAAAAAAAAGTCCTTTAAGAGGGAAAAGGGGAGTGTAAGGAGAGAAGCGAAGAGGATAGTAATCTGTAAGCTGGAAAAATAAATTATAAAGGGAAAGAATGAGATCCCAGGTAGAGAAAAAAAGAGACAGGGACAAAATAGAAAAACAGCTAGAAGGAAAGAGCTTCACACAGCTAATTAGTACAATGATCTTTATCAGAATATAAAGTATCTCCAGGAGGTGACGCTGCTGTCACTGTGTCACTCAGTGTCCTGCTGCTGTGAATCCTGTGATAGAAATTTAGCTCCCGGCTGCCCTCTAATGAGCCCCCCATGTGATACACGATCTCCCAACCACCACCACTACCAGTAACCTGGGCCTGATAACCCTCCTATCAGCACTCCACAAATGAGCCATCACAAGTTCATTAGGTTGCAGCGTCTCCTTAATAGCCTGCTAATTAATATTTAGCTGTCTAATTAGCTTGCAGTACCCAGATGTGAGTCTTTTATAGAGACAGGATGCACCAAATTCAATTAACCGTTTCTGTAGCAGGCTGCAAGACAGGTAGGATAGACAGATATATATACATATATATAGACAGATAGACAGACAGACAGACAGACAGACAGACAGACAGACAGACAGATAGATAGATAGATAGATAGATAGATTTTACATGGTCTCTGCATAGAGTTTACATACACAGTATTCGTACATAAATAAAGCTTGCAGGAGACAGGTAAAACATTTATATGTATCTATCTATCTATCTATCTATCTATCTATCTATATATCTATATAAAACTAGCTACCCAGATTTAAGTCTTTTATAGAGCTAGGATGCACCAAATTAAAGTAAACCTTTCTACAGTATGCTGTCAGACAAGTAGGATAGCCAAATAGATAGATAGATAGATAGATAGACAGACAGCATGCAGATGCAGGCTTGCATCCAATGTTTAACAAATCTCATGTGCCAGGAAGTTGCAGGTATCAGAATTTTACAGCAGGCTCCTAGTTTTGAGACTGTTCCACATATATTCATATTCAAAGACTAATAAAAATGTGCACGTGGGCTCCTCAATGCTCTGGCTAAGTTTGATATAAATTTGTCAAATCTTGTGTAACTGACACATTTTCTTTTTCAAAAAATACTTAAACACAAGACTGCCAGGTACACAGACAGGAATGCGTTAACTGTGCCAGGCACTAGTGGGGCATGCCAGATTGGTGCCCACTGGTGCGCACATGTGTATGCCCATCCTCTGATCACACCACACGCTGACAGCCCCATAGATATCCCTGTAATGTGAGCCCGCAGTGTAGGATTGAGGACACGCTCTGCAGATTTTAGTGTGTATCATGGATTTAAAAGGGGGGCAAAGTGCTCCCCAGTGCTGGCTAGACAACTGTCTGTTTGATAGAGCATGGGGGAAGATGGCACACGAAAGTGGGCTCCAAATTCTCAAGCACTATCAGCTCAGTCATAGCATACTTTATCGTGCGCTTCCTCCTGCCAACTGCATCTAAGATGCCTAATTTTATGCTCTGTAGGTGAGAATTCCATTCTGCCCAATTTTTCTTGCTTATATTAATCACAACCACATTTGCTGATAAATTATTCCATACATCAAACACACATATATACATACTAATGCTATTTTACGCGAGCATGCCCAAGCTTACACTGAACCTCTCATATCATTTTATTGCTCAAGAGTTGCTGCTGAAAGCTTTATATCCCTGAACTACAGAGTTTACAGTCCACTGAGAAAAAAAGAATCTGTTAAAAAAATCTATACATAGATAACATAAATTGTATCATGATTTGTAGTTGTAGGATCTGATTCAGAACTACTTTACAGTAACAGTAGTAGATATGTGGAAGATCCTAACAGTAGAAGTGGCAGGATATACTATAGCAAGGAAATAAAAAAAATACTGAGATATTTTATATTGCATTATTATTATTTATTATTATTATTTATTTGTATAGCGCTGCTAAATTCCATAGCACTGGGTACAGTGATAGGGGTATACAATGAAAAGGATTTGTGATAAAATAGAAAACATAACAAAACTAAATAAATCTAGTACAGGAGGAAGAGGTCCCTGCTCCAGAGAGCTCACAGTCTATAGGTTTAGGGTGCAGAGACATAAGGTTTGGGTAGCTTGTCACATTGGTTGAGGTTGCAGCAGTGAGTCAGGCAGTTCATGTATTAGTTTGGTTCGGATGAGGGATGGAGTAGAGATGGTAAGCCTCTCTGAATAGGTGGGTTTTCAAGGAGCGTCTGAAGCTATAAAAGGTTGGATACAGTCTTATGGAGCGGGGTAGAGAGTTCCAGAGGACAGGAGCAGCATATGCGAAGTCTTGGAGGCGGGAGTGGGACGTAGAGATAACAGGAATGTAGAGACGTAGGTCAGAGGTTGATTGAAGAGAACAGGATGGGGAATATTTCACGTTGAGAGAGGAAATATAGTTGGGAGTTAGACTGTCGAGTGCTTTGTAAGTTAGGGTTAATACTTTAAATTGTATTCTGGGTTGTATGGGGAGCCAGTGTAGAGACTGGCAGAGCGGAGCAGCTGATGTAGATCGGCGACTTAGGTGGATGAGTCTAGCAGAATTATTCATAATAGATTGGAGGGAGGAGAGGCGGTGATTTGGAAGGCCATTTAGGAGTAGATTGCAATAATCAATGCGTGACAAAATGAGGGAATGAATAAGTATTTTTGTAGTTTTTTGAGTAAGGAAGGGACGAATTCTGGAAATGTTGTGTAGGTGTGAACAGCAGGATTTGGTAAGTGCTTGTATATGTGTATTGAATGTGATCTCTGAGTCTAGTGTGACCCCAAGACAGCGGACCTGGGGTGAGGTGTTGAGAATAGAGTCTCCAACCGTCAGAGAAATGTCAGGTGTTGGATGTCTCGAAGAGGGGGAATAAGAAGCAGCTCAGTTTTGGACAGATTGAGTTGGAGATAGTGTGAAGACATCTAAGAGTAAATTGCAGAGAGACAGTTGCAAATCTGGTTGAGTAAAGAGGGAGAGATATCAGGAGAGGAAAGATAGATTTGGGTATCATCAGCATATAAGTGGTACTGGAATCCAAAAGAGGCTATAAGTTTTCCAAAGGAGGATGTATAGAGAGAGAAAACCAAGGGGTTCAAGTCAGAGCCTTGCGGTACTTCAACTGAGAGAGGCATAGGATCGCAAGATATGTTGTTAAAGGAAACTGAAAACGAGCGGTTTGAGAGATATGAGGCAAACCAGGAGAGGGCTGTGTCTCGGATGCCAAATGAATGTAGTATTTTTAGGAGGAGAGGATGGTCGACTGTGTCAAAAGCAGCGGATAGGTCAAGAAGAATTAGTAAGGAGTAGTGGCCTTTTGCTTTAGCTGATAACAGGTAATTTGTTACTTTAACAAAAGCAGTTTCTGTTGAATGTTTAGGGCGGAAACCAGATTGTAGTAGATCAAGTAAGGAGTTAGTTGTGAGAAATTGAGTTAGCCGAATATAGACCAGTCGTTCCAATAATTTTGAAGCAAAGGGAAGTAAGGAGACCGGTCGATAGTTATAAGGCGTGGAGGGGTTGGTATGATTGACGCATGCTTGAATGTGTCAGGAAATGTGCCAGCGGTGAGAGATTGGTTAAAGAGATGAGTTAGGGTAGGGGTTAGTGAAGCAGAGAGAGAGAGAGAGAGGGAAGAAGTTGTGAAGGAATAGGGTCAAGTGGGCAGGTTGTGAGATGAGCCAAGGATAGGAGTACAGAGACTTCTTCCTCTGTTACAGGAGGGAAGTAGCATAGAGTTTTGTTAATAGAAGGGGTGGGTAGGAATGCTGGGCTTGAGGGGTGTGAGGTGCAGATATCTTTTCTAATGGTGTCATTTTTATTTTTGAAGTGATCAGCAATATCTTGAGGCTTAAAGAGACATGAAATGTTTTATTTCATGATTCAGATAGAGCATATCATTCTAAACAACTTTCCAGTTTACTTATATTTTAAAATTAGTTTCATTCCCCTGGCATCATTTGTTAAAGGAACATCAACACACTACTGGCTGGGAGCTAGCTGATCACATCTGGTAAAATAATGACAAGAAGTTAGTTCCCAGTAGTGCATTTCTGCTCCTGAGCCTAACTAGATATGCTTTACAACAAATGATACCCAGAGAATGAAGCACATTAGATAATAGAAGTAAAATAAAAAAAGTTATTTAAAATTGCATGCTCTATCTGAATAGGGAAAGTTTAATTTTGACGTTACTGTCCCTTCAATTAACCTACACTTAAGAAAGAAAACAATCAGGTTAAATAGGCCTTCTTTGATTTATCTATCAACAAAATGTGTGCATTTTGTTATATAGACACAATATAACTGGATATACTCCAATTCATTAGAGGTGTCATGCTAAGTGCTTACAGGGACACTAAATCTGTCCCTTAACAATTTCAGAATAAAACCCTTAAATATCTACCTTTCCTGACCTGTATCGAATAAAAGTGAAATTAATGGAATATTTCCTACAATTCCCCTCTCCCCACCCCCGCCGTTTACACTCACACTCTTTATGCATCCTCGTCACCACAAAGCAGGGCATTTGTCTGCTCTTCTAGATACAGAGCGCTCCAACCAATCAGAATTTGCATTACTAGTGAAACTGAAACTCATACTGCATTCAATCAGTTTCTGCACAGCATCAGCTCACCTGTGAAGTGGCTGAGAGAAGGCAGCCTGAAGAGCTTACAGCTTCTGATTTGCTGTAAAAGAAAAAGAGACGCTGCCAACTGGGGAGGAGGGCACATAAGCTAAGTGAAGGCAAAGAGGGTTGGTTTTAGGAAATATGCCATCACATCACTTACTTTATACAGGAGTTTAAGTATTTGAGCTTTTTATTCTGAAATTTTAAAGAAATCAGTTCTGTGTCCCTTTAACATAGGGCTGGCTATGTTTTCCTGTGACTCTGGAAATAGTGTAGCTTTAAGAGAGTGCTATAGCACCAAAAGCTGAGCCTGTTTAGTGGTCATGGGATGTGTACCCGGTCCGGTCTGAGAGTGCTGTCCCATTTTCCTTGTTTTGCATATGCCCAGGGAGATTACATAAGTCTGTGAACCCTGACTTGTTCTCAGTTTGTTTGATTAAGAGCTTGCATTTGTGTGAGGGGCTGCATTTGTGTGGCTGAATTAGGGACCCAGGTTTTTGGAAGAGACCTTGACGTGGTACCTGGGCTTGTCCCGTTTGGCCAAATGCAGTAACTGACTCATCCACTTTTGCTTTTAATCTTAGCTGAGAGCTTGTGAGCGAGTGCTGGACTTTAAGTGTTTTGTATCTCTTATGAGTTACACATGCTGCAGGGTGTGCAGGGAGGAACATGTATTGTGCTGTTCATCAGCACTTTTCATGTGATTTCCAGAGGCACAATACATGTTCCGCCCTGCTTACCCTGCAGCATGTATAACTCATAAGAGTATAGGAAAACATGGCCAAGGTGGCACCCTACTTTAACGTAAGTTTACACAGTGTTTAATATTCAGAGCCATTCCACTCCATCATAAAACATAGTTTTCACAATTTGTTCCTGTACCAACCTGTTAAATTGAGTCAAGCAGTCAAGCTAGTGATTACAATGCCACAGAAAACAATGCCAACAAGTTTTTGCACCAATCAGAGTGTGGGCCAAACAGTTTACAATTTATCTAATGAAATGTCTGACCTGCTTACAACAACCTGTGTGTTGTAATCACTAAAGTGCAACATATTATTGACACTTTGTTCTTCAGCCTTGGACAAGAAAATATTTTGACAGGCAGACTTTAGAATATAACTGCTTTAGAGCAGGAGGATCCGAGCATACATTAAAGGTACATTAATAAATACTTGTAATTAAATTTATTTTTCCTTGCTACAAAATAATATATCAGACAAGTCTAAACATTTTTAAAACAAATTAAAATTGTGTTTGCTTCAGTTGTTTTTCAATAACCAAATACCATGACCACCACTTGACTTATGTGGAGGAGCTTGAGCCTGCAGACCACAAGACTAGCCACTGTCATTATGTTAGTATAAAGTGTATTATTTTGCAGTTGTTTTCTGCTAAAGCCGATTAGTGATATATATGTAGCAGGGTTAGATTCGAGAAGTCTGCAGTGTGCATTTACAGCACTGAGAATTATAAAATCCACAGTTTACAAAGCCAATTTACATAAAAAGGGGGCACAATAAATAAAAACTAGAGCAAAGTTGTTTTACTCCATGTACCAAAATATTTCATATAAAATATCCAGGTGTTTGCTGCCCCTGTGTATTAGGGAACACAATATGTATACAGAAAATGTATATTTAAACAAATATAAAAAGTGAATTTTGAAATCCACTGAAGTACATCTTTTAATTTTCATTTTTGCAGTATGCTGATTTTTCTTTCTTTTTTGGGTTCTTCAACAAAAGGTATAACAGCATTTGTGATAACCTTCCTTGTGCACATAGAATACATCGGTATACCATGCTTCCACACATCTGAGACTCATGCAAGTCAGGGAGCCGGCATGTCATGCTCATGAAACTTAAAGGGACAGGAAACCCCAAATGTTTATTTCATGATTTGGATACAACATACAAGTTTTAACCAATTTTCCAATGTACTTCTATTATCAAATGTGCTTCATTATCTTGTTATCCTTTGCTGAAGGAGCAGCATTGCACTACTGGCAGCTACAGTAGCTGAACACATCTAGTTAGCCAATCACAAGAGACAAATGTGGGCAGGTACCAATCAGCAGCTAGCTCCAACTAGTTTAGGATGTGTGCGTATTCTTTTTCAACAAGGGATACCATAAGAATGAAGCACATTTGAAAATAGTAGTGAATTTAAAAGTGTCTTGAAATGACATGCTCTATCTGAATCATGCAACTTTAATTTTGACTTTCCTATCCCTTTAATACAAAGGCTTTGATAATCTTTCAAAGAAGCACTTTTGCAAAAATAAGCACATTGCAAAAATGTGTTAACTTGAAAAGCATTGCTGAGCAATTTAAATTCCACTTTTATGTCCTTTCAACATTAGATAGATTGTAAATGTAATATGCATAAAATGAGTATATAATCAGTATAGAGAGTTGTTGAATTTTAGAAGAGGACAGTAAAACATCAATAATTATGAATAAAACCATCAGAAGGTCTCCAGGTAGTGATAAAGAGTAGTCGCTTATATTTGCTGGCCGACAACAGTCACAGCATAACATTTTAAGGCATTTAATATTACAGGAGTCCTCGTTAAGAACATAACATGAGCTTTAAAACTCTAAAGGGCAGGAGAGAGGAAGTGTGAGCACATTGATGTTGCTAATTGTACTCACACAAAAGAACTCTATTTTAATTCATCAGTAAATATGATTTTAGTGTAGTGAACTATTACAGACATCTGGGAATTCCAGTATTTAGAAAAAAACATTTGGGACAGTAAACACCTTGTGCTGTCTTGTAATAAATTAATATACTAAGCAAGTGTGAAAGATGTTTTTATGGATTAGCACCTTTGTTTGCTGTAATTGTTTTTGGTAGCTAAACTCCACCCACACTTCCCTCATTTAAAGGAGCCAACCATAAATACAAGAATAGAACCATAGAATTTGATGGTAGATAAGAACCAAAATACCCATCAATTCTATCACATGATATGTTTTCTTAGGATAGCTTATGCATGTCCAAGGTATTTTTTAATTCTTTAACAGTGCCTGTGTTTACCACCTCTTTTGGAAGTTTATTCCATGAATCCACTACTCTTTCTGTAAAAAAAAAAAAAATCCTCACAGTTTTCCTGCATCTGCTACCATCTAACTTAAAGTGAAGGTAAAGTTACCTGGGTCTCAATATAGGATATCATTCTTTGTCCAGAAATACTATGACTTTCATTCATCATTTTTTTAACAATTTGCTTGAAGTGAAGTTATCTGCATAATAAATCATTTATTTTTGCTTTTCAAATTCAACCCGTAATTTATTTATTTTTTCTTTTGGTCTATTGAAAATCTGGCCGTTAGGCAGCCGTCTTCCTACGTCATCCGCCTCCTTGCAATTCTGCGCATGCGGTAACTTAGTTTGGGCTAGATCGCTATACTTGCTCGCTCCCGTTTCGCACATGCGTTTAGCAATTCTTTAAAAAAGGATATCAGAAAGGATATCGCGCCTGCGCAGTAGGGAGAGAATTGCCCATTTGCACATGCTCTGTTGATCTGGGTATCGTGAAGGTGCATTGGAAACACGTATAGAGCGGGTGGGACTTCTCTATACGTCACTCATTAGAAAAGAAGGAAATAGCGGTTGGGAGGAGTAAAGCTACCAACGGTATTGATAGATTAGCGATTAGCTAATTGAAGTTAATAATTATTGATTTGTGTCTACAGGGAGTGCAGAATTATTAGGCAAATTAGTATTTTGACCACATCATCCTCTTTATGCATGTTGTCTTACTCCAAGCTGTATAGGCTCGAAAGCCTACTACCAATTAAGCATATTAGGTGATGTGCATCTCTGTAATGAGAAGGGGTGTGGTCTAATGACATCAACACCCTATATCAGGTGTGCATAATTATTAGGCAACTTCCTTTCCTTTGGCAAAATGGGTCAAAAGAAGGACTTGACAGGCTCAGAAAAGTAAAAAATAGTGAGATATCTTGCAGAGGGATGCAGCACTCTTAAAATTGCAAAGCTTCTGAAGCATGATCTTCGAACAATCAAGCGTTTCATTCAAAATAGTCAACAGGGTCGCAAGGAGCGTGTGGAAAAATGAAGGCGCAAAATAACTGCCCATGAACTGAGAAAAGTCAAGCGTGCAGCTGCCAAGATGCCACTTGCCACCAGTTTGGCCATATTTCAGAGCTGCAACATCACTGGAGTGCCCAAAAGCACAAGGTGTGCAATACTCAGAGACATGGCCAAGGTAAGAAAGGCTGAAAGACGACCACCACTGAACAAGACACACAAGCTGAAACGTCAAGACTGGGCCAAGAAATATCTCAAGACTGATTTTTCTAAGGTTTTATGGACTGATGAAATGAGAGTGAGTCTTGATGGGCCAGATGGATGGGCCCGTGGCTGGATTGGTAAAGGGCAGAGAGCTCCAGTCCGACTCAGACACCAGCAAGGTGGAGGTGGAGTACTGGTTTGGGCTGGTATCATCAAAGATGAGCTTGTGGGGCCTTTTCGGGTTGAGGATGGAGTCAAGCTCAACTCCCAGTCCTACTGCCAGTTTCTGGAAGACACCTTCTTCAAGCAGTGGTACAGGAAGAAGTCTGCATCCTTCAAGAAAAACATGATTTTCATGCAGGACAATGCTCCATCACACGCGTCCAAGTACTCCACAGCGTGGCTGGCAAGAAAGGGTATAAAAGAAGAAAATCTAATGACATGGCCTCCTTGTTCACCTGATCTGAACCCCATTGAGAACCTGTGGTCCATCATCAAATGTGAGATTTACAAGGAGGGAAAACAGTACACCTCTCTGAACAGTGTCTGGGAGGCTGTGGTTGCTGCTGCACGCAATGTTGATGGTGAACAGATCAAAACACTGACAGAATCCATGGATGGCAGGCTTTTGAGTGTCCTTGCAAAGAAAGGTGGCTATATTGGTCACTGATTTGTTTTTGTTTTGTTTTTGAATGTCAGAAATGTATATTTGTGAATGTTGAGATGTTATATTGGTTTCACTGGTAAAAATAAATAATTGAAATGGGTATATATTTGTTTTTTGTTAAGTTGCCTAATAATTATGCACAGTAATAGTCACCTGCACACACAGATATCCCCCTAAAATAGCTATAACTAAAAACAAACTAAAAACTACTTCCAAAACTATTCAGCTTTTATATTAATGAGTTTTTTGGATTCATTGAGAACATGGTTGTTGTTCAATAATAAAATTAATCCTCAAAAATACAACTTGCCTAATAATTCTGCACTCCCTGTACAAGAGGTTCCAAATTTACCTTCACTTTAAGATTGTGACTCCTTCTTTTGTATTTCTTTTTTTTCCCACTTTATTAAAGGGAAAGTCTAGTCAAAACTAAAGGGACAGTCTACACTAGAATTTGTATTATTTAAAAAGAAAGATAATCCCTTTATTACCCATCCCCCAGTTTTGCACAGCCAACAATTATATTAATACACTTTTTACCTCTGTTATTACCTTGTATCTAAGCCTCTGCAGACTGCCCCTTATTTCAGTTCTTTTGACAGACTTGCATTTTAGCCAATCTCTGCTGTCTCCTAGGTAACTCCACAGACGTGAGCACAATGTTATCTTTATGGAACACGTGAACTAATGCCCTCTAGTTGTGAAAAACTGTCAAAATGCATTCAGATAAGAGGAGGTCTTCAAGGGCTAAGAAATTATCATATGAGCCTACCTAGGTTTAGCTTTCAACTAAGAATACCAAGGAAGAAAACAAAGCTAAATTGATGATAAAAGTAAATTGGGAAGTTGTTTCAAATTACATGCCCTATCTGAATCACAAAAGTTTATTTCAGACTAGACATTCCCTTTAAAGTGATTGTAAAATTGTAATGAATAAGTGCCCGGTATCTAAAAATACTCTTAAAAACAGGGGCACTTTCACTTTTACATAATGTAAGCTGTTGTATGTAAATTCATCCAACAATGTGGTTTGGATCTAGTCATTTTCTTTGTACATTTATAGCATTATTTTGTTATATGACTATTATGCTGCATTTTATGTTATGATAACATTTTGTACTCTGCCTAATATTAATTTGTTGTGTTGTGTTATGTCGCGATTCACCTAAAACAATTTTTAAAAAATGCAAGTCTGTCATAAGAACTGAAATAAGGGGGAAGTCTGCAGAGGCTTGGATACAAGATAAAATGTCCCTTTACTTTCAGAGACAGAGGGCTCCATTTATCATATTTCAGGCAGACATGATTCGCTACCGCAAATCATGTCCACCAGACCTTGCTAACATTTGGCCGCTAACAGGGGCTGCCATTCATCCCGATCGGATTGCAATGATTTCAATCCACCACCATTAGATGGCCGACAGGTTAAGCAGCAGTGGCCTTAAGACCGCTGCCACTTATCTATCGTTTCAGGCGATAAATGGGGCCCAGAAAGCCAATCATAAAACTGGTCACCCCACCGCTATGTTTATATAGCCCTTGCATGTAATTATTAATGTTTGTGTCTATGTATGAAGTGTGTGTGTGTGCATATATATATATATATATATGTTTGTGTGTGTGTTTGCAATGTATATATTGAGTTTGTATATGTAATACGTGCAGTGATGTATGCAAATCTTTTACTCCAAGTCTCAAGTTAGGTCTTAAGCCTCTACCATCAAGTCTCAAGTTAAGTCTCAAGTCTGGGAGCCAACTTTAACAGAAAAAATGGAGGTTGTGGTGTGTGTGTGGGGGGGGAGAGAGTTTCAATAACTAAACAAATCAAGAAGAAGTTAGCGATAAATACAGTTGGGTCTAGATTGCCTTTGGGTTAGCTGTCACAATTCATTGTAACAGGCTTGTTGCTATACAGAAACTCTGTTGCTATCAATTGTGGAATGCGCAAAATCTTTCTCTATGTATGTAATGTATTGCAAAACCTGACAGCCAGCCAGAGATAGATAGATAGATAGATAGATGATAGATAGATAGATAGATAGATAGATATAAACTACACAAAGGTTGGCAACTTGATATTAAACTTAGCAGCCAATCATACATATATATATATATATATATATATATATATATATATATATGTATATATATACACACACACACACACACATATATACATACAAGATAGAAAGAGAGGGGGGAGAAAGAAAGACTGAGAGAGAGAGAGGGCGAAAGAGAGAAAGACAGAGAGAGAGGGGAAGAATATTTTCTGTGCAGGTAATTTCTTGGTTCTCCCCCACCCCCTAGTGAATGTCAATTGTCTGCACACAGTTGCAGAATCATTGTAATAAAATATTAATAGGGGATTCTCAGTACACAGAGTGTCTGCTTCCCCAACAGAGACAGATTCTTCATACAATAAACGCAAACCCCAAGGAGGGTCTGATTAACATGCTGGCGGCATTACAGGAACTCATACAGCCATCTGATTATGAGTGCAGATCAGATGCAGATAAGAGTGAGCTGCACTGCATCTCCACCCATTCTTTATCAGAGAGGCTCGAAACACAGTGAGGACTGTTTGAGCCTGTCCTGATAATCTTCAGGGAGGGGATTACCCTATATCAGATAGCAACTCAGCTGAGCCTAAACTGACAATACAGCATGTTGGCAGCAAGCCTCTCTAGATAAAACAGAGCCCCAGCACTGTCTGAGTCTGAACAAGTAATCTGCAGTCAGAAGGTCAGTGTAAACCTGTCTAAACCTGTCCTGATCATACACATATATTCAGAAGACCGCCCTGCATTAGAGACCCAGAGAGCTTGTTCTGACTAAAACAGTCAAGAACTTACTGTTAGGTAAAAAAGCAAACCCAGCCTGGTCTCAAACCTGGCCTGATAACATACTGCAGGAAGACTAAAATACATAAGAGAAGTGCTGAACTGGGGACAGATGGTGCTTAATAGCCCACCCTATGAGATGGTACCCACCCAGGGTGCAGATTCTTTCTGCCAAATATGTGTTTTTCACAGAAGAGAACTTTCCTGTAGTATATCAGTCTGACCCACCCTATCCAAAAGGACAGCCAAGCCCCTATTCATTTCTGACTTGTCAGTGGAGATACCTGGTTGCCCCTATTGCCCTTAGGGAGACTAAAATACATAAAATAATTGCTCAGCTGGGGACACTATGGGATGGTACCCACCCAATTCATTTTTGCCTTGTCTGTGGAGGTGCCGCTATATCCCTCTAGGCACCCTGCAGGAAACGCTCTAATTTAGGCCCCATTGCATTTCCTCAGAATTTGCATGCACCGTGGGTGACTTTTTTGTTTCTTCTTTTGCTTTGCTTTAGAATTCAGTCCAATCCATTAGATGAGTTGCCAGTTTTAATAGTAAAACTTATTGTATTATGTATAGAATGTAACGGGAAACAGACTTTTTGTTGGCATTTTAAAGGGGATTATCACATACCTTCATGGAAACAAAAGATACATGACTAAAACTAAATCAAAATATGTCAGCTAACTCATTCAGTAGTGGTGCCTTATGTATCTAAATGCAGCTTTTTACACAAAACCAGCAATATCAATTAACAATTTCAGGTCATTTTGAGTAATTTTATAATTGACGACTGTTTAACATTCAGACACTTAATTGCCATAATAAATGAACACTTTAAAGATTGTATTTTAGTTGTGTACAAGCTTCATAGTTTAAAAGTGTGGATGGAGCTATATTTTTAACTATTTACCAAACCAAGAAGCAATCATGTTTACTAATATGTACATGTTTAAAGGGATATTAAAGTGATGATACAATTTCTAGTATATGAAAGTAAATCCTGAATCTAACTTTTATTTTAATAATAGTTTCATTTATCTTTTTTATTTTTTTTAAAGATGCACAAGATCTTTTTTTTTTTACTTTTTTTTTAATTTATTATCATCGATAAGTTTGATTGTCCCCCGTCCGGACACCCTCTACAAATGCCTTTTTTTTTCTCAAGCTGACATTTCCACCTCTTATCCAATCCGGTTTGCAGCCATGCGGCACGGATTTCCTCTGATATCTCTTAGCCAGTGTTTTAGTTTTTTTTTCTCTGTTGTATGGCTGCAAAGCAGATTGGTTAAGAGGTAAAAATGTCACATTGAGGACAAAAAAGGCATTTGTAGAGAGCAGCTGGATGGGGAATAATCAAATTTATAGATGATAATTAAAAAAAAAAAAGAAAAGAAAAGATAAATGAAAATACTGTTAAATAAAATGTAGATTCAGGATTTACTTTCATATAACATAAACTTTACCATCACTTTAAACATCTTTTGTTTTTGCATTAAAATTGTGTTTTGTCCCAAAAGCAAAATCTATAATATAGCTTTTCAAAATGCTCCAAAATGCCTAAACCAGCTATTTGATCTGCAGCGTTTGCAAGTTCTAGAATGTGCTTCTTAATCTTTCTGAAGAGTGTGAAACAAACACAGTCTAAACAAAAGTTAGACGTGTTTAATTGCGCTAAAAACATTGCCACTTGTAATAGACCGAAATGATTATTCAAAAGGCTGAATTTGAAAAGTACAAAAGTCTGTACAAAAGCTGCACAAAAAGTGCTGGACTGGAATACACTAGTTAGTCTGTAGTCCCCGTACAATGTGGATGGGAGTTGCTGCTCCACAAAAGGATTTGAACATCTTGTGATTAATGGGATTCTGTGGGGGGTTTCTAATGGATTGGAATGACTTCAGATTTGAAAACCTGCAAAAAGATATGTAAGGTAATTTGCATGTAAACTATGACTTATTGGATTGGGGCTCTAGGATAGAAACCCTACACTGTTTTAGCATAAATGTTAAGGAGATGGGTTACTTCATCAGTTGCCTTTTATAGGTTCTGAACATTTTTACAGAACTTCTAGCAGTAGAGGAAGGTCATGATGGGTTGCGAGATGACAAAAGATGAATGAAGTAAGGAAAAGTGCTTTATGTAGGTTGATTAGAAAGTGGACAGAATGGTAGAAGGGAAGCCATAGAGTGTCAGAGCGGTGATAAATAGAAATTATTTATTTCAAGGACACCACAACATGGCTGCAACCCCAGGAAGATGTCTCTAAGATAGCAACCATTATACATATCATTCTGTGTAATCAGGGTGTGTGTAGCAATGCAGGGAGTCAGAAATATCATAGTATAATCTAGATGTATCTGCTTATAGATAAATGCACATGAAAAGCCCATTCTTTCACATTGGCCTTTCTAAAAATCACCACTTGTCTGCATCACTTCCCCACCTGTTTACTAATCACTTGCATTGCTTATCCCCATCTTCCTCCATATGGACCCTTTTTGCATTCTCTGTATGTGTCCATGCTTTGTCTCCCCTCTCTCTCTCTCCCCCCTCTCTCTCCTCTCTTTACCTCTTGTTCTTTCTTTACAGCTCTCAAGCTCTTCATATTTCTCCTCTCATTTTATGTATATACTTATTTCCCCTCTCTCTTCCTCTTGCCTCATATTTTTCAATTTTTTCCCCCATAAGTTTATAATCTCAGAAAGTAGCACCTCCCTTCAATTCTCTTGCTTTTATCCTAAAAATATGAAAGAACAAAATCTCTCCAGCTAGCTCTCCCTTCCCCTCACTTATTTGCTTTCCTCTAATGCTATGTATAAAAATATAATAAAGCACCTTCCCCCTTCTCTCATACACATTTTATCGCATACACAATTGCTGCAATTACACCCACAGAGACTCTTTGTGCAGATTGCAATTCTGTGCACTAATCCATCTGCACTTGCACTGCCTACTGGTAACACAACCCCTGATGTGACCTGTTTGCTGTTTTTTGTTTTTTAATGGATATACGATACACTACAACTTATTCAGATCTGTTTGTTTTAAGTCTTTAAGCTGCTGATATTTTACTTCTTTCTGATAAAAGATAAAACTTAATTTTGTAGATTATATATTTATATTATATACAGCTTTGTGCACATATCCCTATACATACTCAGCCACTTACAATCACTTCTTATAAATGCTCACTAACTAAAGCATAAATAGGAATGTACAATTAAACACATAGTCACATATGCACACTCAAACATTATTTACTGTGAAAGGACCTTTCAAAATTAATAATATTTGACTGCTTTTCTTTTTATTCTGTGCTTAAATAGCAGATACCCCAGGCATTTTCCATAAGAGAAAAACAAAATTAACCTTTATTACACTTTATCTGCCCTCGCCCTCTTTAGCACTATAATGGATACCCACAATTAAGGGCAAATATTCTGGTCTGTAACCTTATTTACAATAAAATACCAATATGTTTCTCCAATTGCATCCATGTTTTCTCACTACAATGCCAAATCCTTAAAATACCACAATAAGGCAATCCAATCTTTTGTCATGATCAACAAACCCCAATAACTGCTTTTACTCTGCAAAACATAACCAATCTACAAAATGATCCCATTAAAAGCACCACATATTTTAACGTTTTCCAAATAGAATAAAAACATTCATTGCAGTACAACAAATCATCTAATTTCCCCAATAAAGAGAAGCCCATATGGTGTCCATATAGCCTATAAAAGTCT